>NC_079441.1:15602204-15902204 GCF_903798145.1 Danio aesculapii | reverse complement strand
CTATAAAGGCATATGGTTTTCCACAGTGTATATGATCGTGTGCCAGTGGCTCTGTTATTACAGAAGAAAACTGGCAATTCAGCTTTAAACATCCAGTCAATCCTCAACTCCAATAGCAGCTTTTGACAGTGTAATGACAGAAAATCACTGTCATTTTCTTATATTATTAAAAGGTACAACACAGAAACTGTAACTACATCTTCTAAGTTCTGCAGAAGATAATATCATTGCTTATGACTTTTCTTCAGAACCCGTTCATGGTCTTTAATTTCACACAGCAACCATGTTATGTTTATAAATCTTCAGGCATTATTGTTTCCAGAAATCCCCCAAACATACTTCTATCAAAAAAAAAAGTGAGACGCAAATCTAGGATTGACTTCTGTCAGCAAATTGAACTCCCATGAAAAGCGTCATGCTATTCTAAGTCTACTACTTCCTAAATCCATTACCAGCAGCACGGCCCAAAAATAAAACACGAGGAAGAAAAATGACTTCATGCAAACGGCCAGCAATCACTCACACAAATGTACTGTAAAATATTTAGCTGCTCCCATGGCAACCACGCTCAACGCCGATGTTGTAGAAGTGGGAAGAAACATGTAGGATAAAGGGTCACACAGAACCAAAAAAAAGCCTCCACTATAAAGCTGATGGTTTTACACACAGTCTAGAAGCAGCTGGCTGGATATTCAGTCAAGAGCTGCTAAATTAATCACAGGGATGATTTATTTTCAAAACTGAAATATATTGGGAAGTAATTTATGAGACTTTCAGACATGATGAACGGTCGAAATCCACATTTTTTAAATTGGGGAATATTGTGCATGTGCTTGATATTACATTTCTAGACTATTAAACATGAGAATGTAAGCTAGATTTGTGTAGCTTCGTGTGGATGCTGTATTGGTAGATAATGTACAGTGCTCAACATTCACTCACCGGCCACTTTATTAGGTACACCTTGCTAATACTGGGTTGGATCTTCTTTTGCCTTCAGAACTGCCTTAATCCTTCGTGGCATCGATTCAACAAGGTACTGGAAATATTCCTCAGAGATTTTAGTCCATATTGACATGATAGCATCACGCAGTTGCTGCAGATTTGTTGGCTGCACATCCATGATGCGAATCTCCCGTTCCACCACATCTCAAAGATACTCTATTGAATTGAAATCTGGTGACTGTGGAGGCCATTTGAGTACAGTGAACTCATTGTCATGTTCAAGAAACCAGTCTGAGATGATTCGCACTTTATGACATGGCCCATTATTCTGCTGGAAGTAGCCATCAGAAGATGGGTACACAGTGGTCACAAAGAGATGGACATGGTCAGCAACAATACTTAGGTAGGCTGTGGCGTTGATACAATGCTCAATTGCTACTAATGGGCCCAAAGTGTGACAAGAAAATATCCCCCACACCATTACACCACCACCACCAACCAGAACCGTTGATACAAGGCAGGATGGATCCATGCTTTCATGTTGTTGATGCCAAATTCTGACCCTACCATCCGAATGTCGCAGCAGAAATGGAGACTCATCAGACTAGGCAATGTTTTTGGTCCAATTTTGGTGAGCCTGTGCGAAGTGTAGCCTCAGTTTCCAGTTCTTAGCGAACAGGAGTAGCACCCAGTGTGGTCTTCTGCTGCTGTAGCCCCTCTGTCTCAAGGTTAGACATGTTGTGCATTCAGAGATGCTCTTCTGCATACCTCGGTTGTAACGAGTGGTTGTTTGAGCTACTGTTGCCGTTCTATCAGCTCGAACCAGTCTGGCCATTCTCCTCCAACCTCTGGCATCAACAAGGCATTTGTGTCCACAGAACTGGATATTTTCTCTTTTTCTGACCGCTCTCTGTAAACCCTAGAGATGGTTGTGCGTGAAAATCCCAGTAGATCAGCAGTTTCTGAAATACTTAGATCAGCCTGTCTGACACCAACAACCAAGTCACGTCACTTAAATCCCCTTTCTTTCCCATTCTGATGCTAGATTTGAACTGCAGCAGATCGTCTTGACCATGTCTACATGCCTAAATGCATTGAGTTGCTGCCATGTGATTGGCTGATTTAAAATTTGCGTTAGCGAGCAGTTGGACAGGTGTACCTAATAAAGTGTCCGGTGAGTGTATATGAGTACACCCCTCACAAATCTCTCTTTTCAGATTTATATAGAAGCTATACAATATTATATTTGTGCATACACATTAGATTAGTCAGTACTGAAACCAGATCTGAAGCTAATCTAAGAAAATAACTTACAATAATGGTGTTAGGGAAAAATATTAAATAAAAAAATGTGTTCAAATGCACCAAAATATATGACCTGTATTAACTGAAAAATGGATAAAAATATACATTTCCAAAATGGAGTGTACTCGTTTATGTTATAATGCACTGTATATTAAACATGCATTTCTGTGCGTGTGTGTGTGTGTGTGTGTGTGTGTGTACAAACCTTGACTTCGGCTTGCTTTATGTTTTTATTCCAGTCCCACACAGAAAGCATGTGCTCATTGGAGTCATCAATGACACACAGGAATGTACCACCATCCTATACAAAGGAGCAAAGAAAAGATTAATGCATCTCAAAACTTAGGTATCTAAAATGAATAACAACTTACTATTCCAAAGACTGACGCTCTAGAAGTACAGGAATAAAAGAAAGAAAGAAAGAAAGAAAGAGAGAAAAAAAGAAAGAAAGAGAGAAAAAAAGAAAGAAAGTATATTTTTTCTTATAAAAGAAAAGTATCTTGCAGGATCATGTTTAAAATCCTGATTTTAATCGACTGCTGTTTTTATGAACCACAGAATCACCTTTTTCAGTCTATATTTTCTTATTTATGTGAGAAAACAACTTTACTTTTGTGTGTGAACCGGAATTCGCAGGACACTTGTTTCAGTTTGATGATGTATTTCCAACTAAAGTGGAACACTGAGTAAGGGGCGGGGTTTTATTTTTGCACTCCTCCTCTCATCTTTCACTTGCAGAAAATGAATGGTTTGTGGGGTGTGGCTAAGCAGAAGCTGTGAAACTGACATCATCAGATAAGCACTGCCATTCCAGAGCAGAAGCAAATGGTCAGATTTTGATTAAAGATTACCAAAACAAACATTTTATTGTTTGATTTGTTTTCAGTGGATTAACTTAATGGATACATTTTTCATCTTAAGACCAGGGTCAGCCAGAATCTGCTGTCATTGTTTTGTGCTTTTTTCTATGCAGAATTAAAAACTATAAATAAATTATGGATTTATGCGGAATGATTTTGGAAGTATAGCAACTAAAAACTTAAAACATGAAATAATAAAGATTATTTGTTTCACTTATATTGAAGGTTTACAACACAAATCTAATTAGATCTAAGTCTCTCATATGTCTACTAAAGACAGAAAATAATACATATTAATTACTATATTGATGAATATATTGAATATTTGTCAATAATATTAATACTAAAATTTATATAAAAACAGAAAAATATTAATTTACACACATTTACAAAAGTAAATAAATAGACTCAAGTGTGCACAAAAGTGTTTACAGTGTCCACACAAAAGTGTGTAGGAACCAAAACTTTCCATGTGGCTTCAGTAGTTTAACTGCAATAGTTGAACCACTGAAGCCACATGGAATGTTTTTGGTTCCTTTTCTTTGAACATCTCTGGACTGTTGCTGTCTGTGGAGGATGAGGGAGCTCTCTAATTTCATCTAAAACATGCTAACTTGTGCTAAATAATGGAATAAAATTCTATGGAAATTTGCAGACTTTTTACGGGGCTACTTAAGACTAACAATGTGCCCTCGCAAAATAAACATTTAATTTCATGTGTACCATAATATTATTTGCAGCAGATTTTTTAACAGAATATAAACATAATAAAGTAGCAAATTAAAATGTATTATGTGCTAGAAAAAAAGTTTATATTATAAATAAATAAATAAATAAATAAATAAATATATATATATATATATATATATATATATATATATATATATATATATATATATATATATATATATATATATATATATATATACATACATACATACATACATACATACATACATACATACATACATACATACATACATACATACATATATATATATATATATACCCATATATATTTACACAATACACATATTTATATACAATTCTAATTGAACCATCAAATTTGAGTCAATGCCTAGCCTTAGTTTCCAGTCTAAAAACCACACAGACTAAATAGAAAGGAATTTGAAGAGTGGATTTGGATTCTGGATTCCAATGTTGTCAAACATTTTAAATCTTTTTATAAAATTCCACATTTATTGTATATGGAAACAACATTAAATTCTCTCTCTGTGTTGCGTTTCAGCAGGAAAGAATGCAAAATGGAAGGGAAAACTCACTGAATTGGAAAATGCTATGGCTCCGACACCTCGCTCAAATATGCCGAGACCAATCTGTTGCAGCGTCACTAGCGTTTTAGAGTCCCAGATGTGCACAAAGGGCTGAAGAGGCTGACAAACACAGAAAACACAAGAGGGTCAATGTCACACACAGAAACAAAGGTGTGTAAATGACACAAATGATGAGGTGTGTAATTAACAAGTTTTTTATGCTTTCGTTCACAAATTTAGGCTCAAATTTTATAAACAAGTAGTTGATTTCACAATTATATCCCCATTTAGCCTTTACTTGTTAACTGAAATAGGTGTGGGATTTGAGAAGTTGTTATTAATAAGCGGTACATAAGTATAAGCGTGTCAGATCAACACTCCACAATTATTGAAGACAATAGTCAAAAACAATAGCCATTCACCTTAATGAGTGCATTGTGAGGGATTCAAAGTAAAGACATCTTTTATCATTCATAGCTTCATCTTTTATAAGAAAAAGACAATTTAAATTTCAGAACATTTCCGTCAAGCACATGTTTTAGTGTTTGTCTGTTTGTTTGTTTGTTTGACTTTATTAATCCCCAAAGGGAAATTCACGTCACAGCACAGCCCTCCATACTAAAAGTTGATAAAATAAGTTACATATATATATATATATATATATATACATATACACACACATATACATATCTGCAATCTGCACAGCGCAACTAATCGTAAGTCAAAAAACATGATGACAGAGCACTAAAGTGGACTAGTCGGTGCAACCCCTAGTGTGAATGTATCATTAGAAAGTATCTGGTCCAATTGTTGGTTAATGTATCAAAAAAATGAAAGAGTGTTTTCTACAGGTGGTTTGTCAAACCCATTCACCTGTGTGAGGCACACTCAGAATTGCATTATGTTTTTGGGGCTGTTGTGTGTGTGGTAGAGGGGGAGAGAAGATCATACATATAATCTCACCTTGCCATCTTTGTCCACACCTGCTGTCTGTCCAGATGCTACACGCACCTTATCTGGGTGGATGGCGAGACTAGAAGCCAAAAAGTAAGAGTAAAGTCAATAAAATATTGACATAAAAAGAAACACAAGTCTCTAAACTCACCATCTGACACAGTCTGTGTGCTTCCGATAATGTCTTTGCTTTTGGTTGCTGATATGATACAGAACCACCACACATGCAATAAAATAAACTGCTTCTCCAGATGGCAACAGGTAAAGGTTTGCTCGACAGTCTCGTCCCCGGTAACCATAGCTGAAAATATGAGTCAAGGAACATTTGCTAACAAGTATGCATTATATAAAGGGAATCTAATTCAGTGTTTGGCAACAAGTGCCCGTTTCAAATCACATCATAAATAAAACAAGGCAGCGCTTTACTGCCACCAATGAAAAATGAGAAAATGGACAGAACAGACATAAGAATTTGTTGGCCAATAATCGTGCTGTGCTGCATGTGCCAACATAGAGACCATGTCAGATTGTTGGAGAGCTGATTGATACTATTTGTAAAATAAATGGGAAAAGTCTTATAAAAAACATTACGTCTTGGGGACAATCCAAAAAAGTATGAAACTGAGAGAACAAGCTAAACCAAGTATAATTATTAAAGGGTTAGTTCACCCAAAAATGAAAATTATTTATTTATAAGTTATTAATTGCTCACCCTCATGTCATGCCAGTCCTCTAACACAGTGGTTCTCAAACTGGGGGTTGCGACCCCTGTGGGGGTCGCAGAATAATTTCAAGGGGTCGCGACAGGGATTTAAAAATTGTGTAATTTTCAGTGATTATAATTAATATTTTTCAGTATTACAAGTGAAAGCTTATATTTTCAGATTTTTAAAAGATATTACTGATTCATAAAGTATTCAGGACACATTCAGGCAGAATGCATCTTTGTACTTGAAACGCAGCGCTCAGGAACAGTTTAAAACTTGTCATGTCAACTTGCCGCAGTAAACAAAGCCTTTAAAGGCTTGCCCCGCCTTCGTGCTCTTCTTATTGGCCCACTGCTCTAACTGAACACGAATGATTGGTTAAAATCAGCTGTCAATCACTCAGTCAACGCCTCCTGTCTTCAGATGACAGGAGCTACAACCGCGAAAATGTAAAGCGCTGCAGATGAGAATGAAAACAACACTGACAGATTTTGTCTTAGAAACACCTAAAGCTACAAATAATGACACATCTGATTACTGATCATGTGGTGAATGTTAATCCACCATCTACACTTATTGAAGAGTGGATAAAAGACTTCCAGTGGCTTCAAGTCCGCTATGATAATAACTAAAGCATTCACTGTAAAGTCTGTGGGACGGAATTTTCAGGTAACTGTTTGCCACATCTACACATTTTAAGCACAAGAGTTTCTGTTTAATCCTTCATTTAATCGCCAGATGCTGTCAGCCGTACAAGTGGCAGCTATTTGTCAAATTTAACACCACGTACACCATCGCAAAAGGCCTTGCACTGACTAACATTAAACTAATATTGCAGCTTATGAAAAGACAGGTATTGCTATTAAAATGACCTATGCATATAATAAGGTGTATGTCAAAAGCATCCGTGCAATATCAGACACCAGGTGTGAGAACACAGCACCGTTAACGTTAACAGATTCATTCATGAATTCATGTCAAGCAGTGCATGCAGGGCCGGTGAGCGGTCCGTCCGTGATATCTTTTGGTCACTCAATTATGCTATAAAAATTTATTTTCTTGTTATAACGGGATTTCACTGAACATATTTTCCTCACGCATGCATATATATTTTTTGCTTGTTAGTTTTGATTAGTGTTGATTTCAAATGCAATAAATCTGTTTATAAAACTTGTAGTAACATTGCGATAAATGGTGGTGCGCCTACATTTTTAAGTTAGGAGCACCAGTACTACCAAGCAAAAATGTTAATTTCGAGCCCTGTAATGTATAGTAAATATAGTTAAAATGTTGTGAACAGCTTAAAAAAAAAAGCTTTTTTTATTGTTTGTATATGCTTTGGTAGTGGGGGGTCGCGAGTTCTTGATGATCTTACATTGGGGGTCGCTGGTTTAAAAGTTTGAGAACCACTGCTCTAACACATTCGTTCTGTCTTTGCCTAAATCTTCCACATCAGATTAGGGAGCATGTTTAATACATTCAATATGACACTTGTATGTTGTGCTGCTGATTATTGTGCTAATACGCCTTATTGCCCATAGTAAATGCACATGCAGATGGCATGATGTAGGAAAGAAGACAAAGGTGAAGCAGTTTTACAGTTTTTTGGTGCACAAATCTGTTCTTGGAGCTTCGTATGATTACAGTTGAACCCCTGAAGTCATATGCAATTATTTTGGCTCCTTTTCTGGACTTTGAACGTCACTGGACTGTCACTGTCTATAGAGGATGAGAGAGCTCTCTAGTTTCATCTAAAATATGCTAACTTGTGCTAAATAAAGAAAAGTCTCAGGGGATTGGAACAACATGAAAGTGAGTAATTCAAAACAGAATGAATATTTTTGGGGCAAACTAACTCTTTAATATCAATGTACTCAAAGAACATGTCCTGTATTTAAACAAATCAGTGTATATTTATGCATTTTACAAGATACAAATACAATATTATTGTATATTATTACACGGCTGTCTGAAATACTTGATTCTGATTGGTCTGTTCAAAGGTTTGTATTACCATTAAGAACCGAAACTAATTACTCATCCAGGTACTTCATATCATACTGACCGTCAGCGAATACATTCACATTCATATGCTTGTCTGTCTCTCTGCTGTTTTTGACCTTTAGGTGTCATCTTGTGATTGAATAATTTGTAGGTTAGTGTATGCTGCATACCCCTTACTTAAACAATACAGTATAATACATTTATAAACAACAATATAATTATTATTTAAAGATACACCCAGTCCAGATCCAGTTTCTGTGAGGGAAGATCCATTTTCAGCTCCTCGTAGTTTTGAATGTTCGAAGGAATGTACATGGTGATCGGTCGCCCACGGATGAACATCTTGATTGACTGATCTGTAAGCCAATAAATAAATTCGTTCATTCATTTATTAATTTAATAAATAAAACACGAGAATGCAGATTTAAACAAAACAAAAAATGAATGACCTAAATGTTTACGATAAGGGATACAGGAACTCTGTAAAAAGATTCTTGCTGTTTTCCATTTTTTAGAATAGAATGCCTTTTATTGTCACAGTACACGTATACAATGTACATTATATTTATTTATATATATGTGTGCCACGAGATACAATGCATCTCATTACTCAGTGAAAACATGTAAATATATCCTTTCAATACAAATCACACCAAACAGCAAGCTACAGTAAAAATAACTTGGGATGTCCAGATCCGATCACGTGATCGGAAATCGGGCCCGATCACGCAGTTTCAGACTCGATCGGAATCAGACATTACCTCCTGATCAGGACTCGAATATATATATATATATATATATATATATATATATATATATATATATATATATATATATATATATATACATACATACAGTTGAAGTCAGAATTATTAGCCCCCCTGAATTATCAGCCCTGTTAACTTTTGTTTAACGGAGAGAATACTTTTTTTTAACACATTTCTAAACATAATAGTTTTAATAACTCATTTCTAATAACTGATTTATTTAATTTATTTGATTGATGAGAACAAGAGACATACAGTTGAAGTCAGAATTATTACCCTCCCTTTGAATTTATTCTCTTTTTAAAATATTTAACAAATTATGTTTACCAGATTCAGGAAATTTTCACAGTATGTCTGATAATATTTTTTTCTTCTGGAAAAGGTCTTATTTGTTTTATTTCGGCTAGAATAAAAGCAGTTTTTAATTTTTTATAAGCCATTTTAAGGTCAAAATTATTAGCCCCTTTAAGCTAATTTTTTTTTCAACAGTCTACAGAACAAACCATCGTTATACAATAACTTGCCTAATTACCCTAACCTGCCTAATTAACCTAATTAACCTATTTAAGCCTATAAATGACACTTTAAGCTGTATAGAAGAGTCTTGAAAAATATCTAGTCAAATATTATTGACTGTCATCATGGCAAAGATAAAATAAATCAGTTATTAGAGATGAGTTATTAAAACTATTATGTTTAGAAATGTGTTGAAAAAAATCTTCTCTCCGTTAAACAGAAATTGGGGGAAAAATAAACAGGGGGGCTATTAATTCTGACTTCAACTGTATATAATATGCAATATTTAAATGTAAGATGATAAATAGTAGTATAAAAATAGGGGGTGAGAGGGGGGTAAACAGGTGGAGTACACAGTTCTGAGGCTGAACATGATATATATATATATATATATATATATATATATATATATATATATATATATATATATATATATATATATATATATATATATATATTTATATATTTATATATATATATAAGATGTATATAATTAGAATGTATATAATTAGATGTGTTTTGCAAAAAGTCCAGTCCCTGTGTGTGCATGTATGGGGTCAGTGCATGTGTAAGTTGAGGATGATAATGGCTTTTGTAAAAAAGCTGTTCTTGAGTCATAAATTTAGTTTAATGAAATTAACTTTTTTAGTCCTCTAAACTAGTTGAAACCTGATTAACTTATTAAAATAAGTTAAAGCAAAAAAAAATTGATGTCTTTTTGTCATAATTGTTTTTACAGTAAAGTAGTGATCGACACATAAAATTATTTTTGTTTTGCCGTTTTATTTTACATTCCTCCGGAAACGGGACACAAATGTTTCGGCTCAAAGCCTTCTTCAGTGTGTACAGGAAGTAAAACAAAACATCAAAACAAGAATATGTGTATGAGTGCCGATCACTTCTTCCTGTATTAGCAATCGAAAAGATCAACTCAAAGTATAAACTCATTATAACGTAATAAGAGCACAGTGAAAATTACTATAATTATGTCTCTTTAAGAAATGTATTCCAGATCTGTTTAAATGATTAAAATAACTTATTCGAAACACTTTGCATATTTCCACTTTTAACTGCAATATTTGAAAATTACTTTGAATTCAAACCATGCTAAAAACTTACTTTGAGTTCCTCTTCTAGACCCCTGAGAACCTGTTAAAAGATTAAAAAAAACACACACAAACAACATTATCTCTGCATCTGCTAAACACATTAGAAATTCCTACAGTTCAACTGGTCTCCAAGCGGCTCTATACGGGAAGCTCTGATGGGAACACCTCTCTGACTCATCTCTGTCACTGTCTGGACCTGGTTTTGGACTCTATCAAACAGGGAAAACCTGCTTTTTTTAACAGGACCTTTTAAAAGCAATGAAGCAAGCAAGTCAATCAGCGTGTCCACTGTAATGGAATGATAATAAAAACAACAGCCAGAAACGATTAAATATGTCTGCGTCACAACATCACTGAAGCACTTTTATATAATCAGAATTGTTTCGAATCGCTTTAGTGTTCCTCAAAAGAGTGTATGGTTTTGTATTTAGCATATACGACTCCATCAGGAAGGTTATGTCAATGTTAGTCACCCAGGTAACGGCGAAACAACATTTCATAAACGTGTCGGTTTCATCCTGAGGGAGAAACAACATGTATTTGATGTTGAGCGCAGTCGTGATAGGTCAAATAAAACCCTCCATTAATATTTCCCAGCTTTTAAAGAGCGCAGGTGAGTAAATTATTAAAACACTACACACACGTATGAGGAGGCCAAGTGCTGTGAAAATGTGGTGTGAGTTTTTGGCATGGAGGGAAAAGGAAACAGAAATCCATCATTTTGGTCAGTAGAGCGGTTGCATAACGGACAAGAGTAACTTTCCAGCATGAGCAACAAAAGCACTTCTGTGACTCACAGCTGAAGGACATTTAAATGATGAATAAACAAACAAATAAACATATATATAAAGACCAGACATCACTTATGTCTTGTTATGGTAATTAAATTCTGATGGTGCTCATAAATGTGGATATAAATGGTGATCTCAATGCCTCAAATTCATAGGGATGAATTCTGAAGTGTTTCAGGCAATATATAATATATAAGCCAAATGCTTAAGAAATCATTGGACGGTGCTTTGCAGTGCAGATGGACAATGACCCAAAGCATACTGCAAAAGCAACCAAAGAGTTTTTGAAGGGAACGAGGTGGAATGTTTTGCAATGGCCAAGTCAATCACCTGACCTGAATCCGATTGAGCTTGAATTTCACTTGCTGAAGACAAAACTGAAGGGAAAACGGCCCATGAACAAGCAGGAACTGAAGACAGTTGCTGCAGAGGCCTGGCAGAAGGAATGAAACCCAGCGTCTGGTGATGTTTATGCGTTCCAGACTTCAGGCTATAATTGACTGCAAAGGATTTGCAACCAAGTATTAAAAAGTGAAAGTTTGATTTATGATTATTATTCTGTCCAATTACTATTGGACCCTTAACAAGTGGGAGGCACATATGCAAACTGTTGTAATTCCTACACCATTCACCTGATTTGGATTAAATACCCTCAAATTAAAGCTGGCAGTCTGCAGTTCGCAGACACATCGTTTCTTTTATTTCAAATCAATTGTGTTGGTGTATAGAGCCAAAAATGTAAAAATTGTGTCGATGTCCAAATATTTATGGACCTAACTGTATATTTTTTAATGGCTACAGAATAAGCCATGAGCCCTTTTCACAACACTGTTATGACGCGTTTAGCGGTCATCATAATCTTAAATTTTTAATATAAAAAAAAAGGAAAAAAAACGTAAGAACATTTATATGTATTTATGAATGTATTATATCATCTTTGCGTCAAATTACAAAAAACGAATGATCGCTTACGTGAGGTAATGCAGCGTCTATGGGGCTGAAAGTAAATTTGACTTTATTCTCTCCTCTGGCAGTCTATTTTTCTTCCTTTTTTCTGAAAGTCTTGATAACCCCATTGTGGAGATTTTCTTTCATTATTTCAGCAAATACGGTTGTAAAAAAAAATATTTGCTGTACTCTTCGATTCACTGCGCTATAAGTTTACCCAACCATGATGCCTTCCACTTCTGAGAAACCAGGAAATGTTAAAAGGGTCAATTGTTAAAGAATGACTTACCTAATTAACATAACTTGCCAAATTAACCTACTTTAAATTGCAGCGGAATACTAGTATCTTGAAAAATATCTAGTAAAATATTATGTACTGTTATCATGGCACAGACAAAAGAAATCAGTTATTAGAAAATGTTCGAAAGGGTTGAAAACAGAACAGAAATAGGGAAAAATATAAAAGCATTTAAATTTAACAGGATGGCTAATAATTGTGATGTCAAGTGTATGTATGATTTCATAAACATTATTTTTTAATGTTCTCAGTTCTCACAAAAACAAACCCTAAAAACACAATCCAATTGCCAAACGATCAGTGTTGGGGAATATATGAAGCAGTGTTATCATAGGTTACCATTAGTGTTATCACAACTCATAAGATGGTAGGTGCTAACTTTTTTTAAAGAAATTCTATTAAAAAATATAATAAAAAAACAAAACAAAACATAAAACAAACCAAAACAAAATAAAATATAAATCAAAATAAAATAAATCAAATGAAAAATAAATATAAAATAAATTAACAAATTTGATAAAGAAATACATATTTATTTATTCATATAATTACTGGTATTATTATTATTATTATTATTATTATTATTATTATACAGATGAAACTTTTTATTATAAAGTATGTTACAGTTAAATATTGTATTCTCTTACAAGTAAAACATGTTGCACTCTTTTACCAAATGGTAAAACTGTTAAATTAAAATAATAAATCTAGGACATGAAAACATACGTTAAAGCATATAAAGCAATAATAATAATAATCCAATTATAGGATTTAAGAAAGTAATTATGGCAACTTAATTAGAAAAACAAAGTAGGTTGGCTGAGACAGTCTGGGTTAACAAGATAACAATAATTGAAGAGTTGTTTCAATTATTATTATTTCCCTGATCAACACGTCACTGATTCTGTAAACAGTATTTGTCCTTCTTTGGCATTTGCTTTTAAGAAACTGAATACTTTCGTGATTCGAGACTGTATGAAACTGAACAGACAATGAATACATGGTGAGAGATTTTCAAAAAGGTTAAAAGTGTCTTATTTTCCCAACCCATGACAGCTTTTCCAGTAATCAAACACTGCGAGGCATGAGAATAGAAAGGAGCATTGTGAACGGCATGAATAGTGGGACAATAATGAACTGACTCTCTCTCTATATAACAGACAGAAACTCCACAAATAAAATATAAATATAATAAAAAATAAAACCCATCGGTATAACTTATACAGATGAAATGTACAAAGAAAGGAGAAATGAAATGCAGATGCCTTCTTACCAGCACTGGAGATGAGGTCTTTTGCCCGACTGAGGAGACAAACAAAAAAATGAATTAGTGAATGAATAATTTAACATAAAATATATTGACATAACCACAAAAACCTTCCAGTGCAAATTTCGTAACAAAGAAATTGCATAATAGTATTTTGTTTGCCATTTTTAATGCCAAGTCAATGCCTGCTTTTGCTTATTTTCGTATACTTGGGTTATAAAATTAAAAACAGAATTTTAAAAGTTGGCGATGCAGTGGCGCAGTAGGTAGTGCTGTAGCCTCACAGCAAGAAGGTCGCTGGTTTGAGCCTCGGCTGGGCTGAAAATGAATGAATGAATGAATTTTAAAAGTTATGTAGAAGCAATATTAAAAGAAAATTCATTATAATTCAATTAATATGGCATAAACGTGGCCCACAAGAAAATTAGGATTTTGACCAGATTTAAAAGGACAGTTCACACAAAACATTTAAAGTTATTTGTCACTTCTACACCCTCATTTAATCTAAGATGTAAAAATTGTGTGGATGGGTGAACTATCCATTCAATTTAGTTAATTAATATAAATAAATAACATATTAAAAATGTTATAATTTTAATAAAAGTATACACACAATTCAAACTTCAAAAAAACACAATTTTATTATTAACTTGATTTTATTTTTATTAAATGGTATAAAATTAAATAGGGTATATGCAGAGCTAGTGTTTCTTCCCATACTGATAAACTTCCGGTTAACGGTTCAGTTTTTTTCCATTTGACATGGCTCCTTTTACAGCATCGATGTAGTAATGCAATTAAAATATAATCAGTTAAAAAGACTTTGTAATTCACTTAGTTGCTCAAGCGTAAAATGAGACGAAAAGCCGTTTACCTGCACGCACCTGTCAAGATTAGCAGGCTAGTGCAGAAACACCATTGAATATACTGGGGTGAAATAAATGTTCATATGTTAATGACATGAGTGGAAAAATGTCATTTAATGCAGTGCTTGTACAATTTGAGACCCACTTTATATCAGATATCACTCAGCCAGTGGAGATCACTGATTTTTAAAGAACACAGACCTTAAACGTGCCAATTTTGTAATGGCATACAGGTCACCGGGAGCGCTTAACCCAGGTTACTGACAAAAAAAACGAGAGGGTTGACACGTTTGAAGTGAACAGGAAGTGTTACTGGAAAAACATCTTTGCGAGGGAAAGCAAAAACTTAAATATATATTTTCCTATGACTCTTTTTTTTTGTCCCATCCAATTTTACCCCCACCATCACGTCTCTTCCGGGTCCGGCTAATAATCAATGTGACTGAGTGAACAGGAATGTAAGAATTACAGAATTTCTTTAAAAATGTATTAAAAACCGAATAAAATTATACATTTAAGTATAATTAAAACTATAAACAATCTAAATTATTTTAGTTTGAAATAAACATGAAAAGAAAAAAAAACATAAAATTATTTAATTGCCGAAACATTGTTTTCATTTAGTTTAAATTTATGTAAAATAACCAAAACTTATAGAAAAATTATATAAAAACAAACTTATATTACAAAATATACTACAAAAATGATACAGGAAATGATATGATTTAAAGGGCACCTAGGTTACCCTTTTTTTCAGATTTAATATAAGTCTTTTGTGTCTCCAGAATGTGTCTGTAAAGTTTCAGCTCAAAACACCCATCAGATTTTTTATTATACCTTTTATTAAATTCTAATTTATTCATTTTTGCACCAGGAGGTGGTTTTGGTGTACTGCTCCTTTAAGGCTAGTCCTCCCCGCCCACTGTTTCTACGTGCCATTCTGTGTGCCTTAATCTCCTCCCTCGGCAGATTAAGACAACAGACAGACTTAAAGGAAGCTGATCTCACATAGCGTTTGTGAGAAATACTACAGTAAGGCCTTTACCTATGAGTATTTGTTGTAGAGTTGCTATGATGACACACAATGTTGTTACAAAGTTCACGCACACATACAGATACACACACAGACACAGCGTGGACACGACACGCGCACACACACAGCGCGGACACCACACGCACACACACACACAGAGATACACACACATACACAGCGCGGACACACACACACACACACGCACGCGCGCACGCACGCACGCACGCACGCACGCACGCACGCACGCACGCACGCACACACACACACACACACACAGAGCGGACACGACACGCAGAGACACAGACAGCACGCATTTAGCTTTAGCTTTGCACTCTTTTTGCACGCATATGTGACAGGATACAGGTTAATCTCCACTGCTGTATGAATATCTGTTATGTTAATGTACATGTTATGTTAATGTACATGTACATGTTATGATTTAACGTACACAAACCGTGATTGAAGCGTCTTCTTTTAAAATTATTCTGACACACGACTGTGCTGATGAAGTAAAGCTAGGCTAAATCGCTGTAATTCATTACACACATGCATGGTTTTAAAACCTTTTAAACTTGTAAAAATCACTCTTGATCACATTTGATGATGACTGATGATCCTAGCGAACTGAACAGACCTTTTATTCCCGGTTGCTTTGCGCACGTCTGGTCTTGTTGATATGATTATACATGTGACTACCGGGACATGGTAATACGCGCAGCTGTCAATCAATTCGGTGAGAAGGGGGACCGCACTCCTACGTAAAGTTGCGATCGCTCTGAAAACCGTTCCAATTGGTTCATCGTTTTTATGTTGTTAAATTGAAAAAAAAAGGACTGGGTGTGTTTATATCACCCCAATATGACGGTCTATACACTATACCTATACATATGTCTGTCCAAACAGCTTGAAAAGTAGATTTTTCACCATAGGTGCCCTTTAATTACTAAAATGCTGGCAAAAATTTAAATAGAAAAAAAAACTAAATAAGTAACACAAAAATCTCTGTTGTCTAAAGGCTCTCCATTATACACACATTACCACGACAATCTTTCTGTTATTCTATAAACTGAAGTCTGAGTCATAATGTTTTTCTGGGTTAATCGATAACATCTATAGATTGTGCAGATAGAGCTTTACTTACTTTTTTCACTCTAAAATATTACATGGAAGCGATAAGTACATAGCATTCTTAAAAAAAAAAAAAAAAAACTCACCTTTCCAGACTTGGAGACCTTGTGAGTAAATTGGTAGAAGAGGCCGCTTTCTTAGAGAGCCGCTGTTTGGTCTTGTCTTGAGGTTCTTTACATTTCTCACTGTTCCTCCTCGCCCTGATTTTAACAATACAAAACACAAGTCAGTAGCTGGATGGAGCGTTAAAGGGATAGTTCACCCAAAAATGAAAATTCTGCCATCATTTACTTACCCTTTACTTGATTCAAACACAAAAGAAGATATTTTAAAGAATGCTGAAAACCTGTAACCATTGACTTCCATAGAATTTGTTTCTCCTATTAATTTCAATTCAATTCATGTTTATTTCTATAGCGCTTTTACAATGTAGATTGTGTCAAAGCAGCTTAACATAGAAGAAGTGAACTGAAATGAGTTTCTACTATGGAAGTCAATGGTTACAGGATTTCAGCATTCTTCAAAATATCTTCTTCAGTGTTTAATAAAAGAAATTAACTCTTAAAAGGTTTGGAATCACTTGAAGATGAGAACATTTTCATTTCTGAGTGAACTATCCCTTTAAATCAATTCAATTCACATTTAAAATAACACATGCAAGTAATCATCACTGCAAAAATGAGCATGTAAACTAGCCGTCGCCAAACATGCATGGTTTAAATGAAATCTCCCATTAGGTTTGGACAGGTGCAGCATGCAAACACACACACTTCTTTAAACCCACAATCAGGCAGACACACAAACACCATCAGAGATCAGTGAGTTAACGCCACTGTTGCGTAGGAGTGAATTTGGCCGATATGTTTATTATGTGTGTGAGAATGAGTCTGTGTTCACTGAGGGATTGTTTCCTCTAAAACGCCCTGTTTCCTGTTCTTCTCAATACACTTAGAGGAGTCCAATACAAGCTACACGAAACAGGAAATAACTGCAGCCACGTGATCAATGACGATACTTGTGGTGGAAGACAGTGAAGTGAAACTCAGCTGATAAAAGCAGGCAGCATTTGCTGTGAATTTAATTATGCAGGGTTACTGAATTATTGGTTTCTTAACTCTTCCTTAATAAAACATTCTAATTTCTAATTTGCTCTAATTTATAAATATCATACGTTTATAGACTAAAGCCTAATTACATTTCTATGCATTTATTATAAATCTTGAGATAAATTTGCTGTGTGTCCGTGCTTTGTGTATATGAATTGTATATCATACATGGATCAAAAGATGAAAAGGGCTTTAAACATCAAAACAGCACAACTACAACTGACAATAGACAGATATGGGTATATAACTATGTTTTATCCAAGTACATTGTGTGTAATGTAAAATGTGGTTATTGTCCACTTGGTGCATGGAAACATCAAGCATTGGATGTCCACATTGTGCCAGTGTGGTCCATGGTGCTGTCATTAAAAACTCACATTTGTTTCCACTCAGTGCTATAATCCAGCAGAAGAGTGACAAGTTGCAGACGACCATCTGAACCGTTCCTGAATAATCGTATATGGGCCATTTTGTAACTCTCTTAACATAAAAATAAATAATAATAATAATTTAGCATTATCATGTTTAGTCTCACTGTTTAGAGTCAATTAGTAATTAAATCTAAGTTGTGAGAGTTGTGCAGTTGTAAACATAAAAATTCTTGAGAGCATATTTACATGCAATGATGTAAAATGCTACTGTAAAAATCTTGTAACTTGGATAACAGCGAGTTGCCCTAATAAATATACAGTTGAAGTCAGAATTATTATATATATATATATATATATATATATATATATATATATATATATATATATATATATATATATATATATATATATATATATACTGTTTTGGTTGTGTATTTGTGTTGTGTACAATGTAAAAATACTTCAGTCAGTACTTAAAACAATGGTGTATTAACACTATTAATAAATAAAATTAATATTTTTAAAAAGCCTTTAACAGTAAAATTCTGGCAACTACAGCTGCTATTTTTTTATTGTTAAATTTTATGGTTCTTTTACACTGTAGAAAAATCTAATTTTCTTGTCCTAGAGCTCTGTTGCAACACAACCTGGTTAAACATTCTTGAGCCTCATAACTCAAAAAAAATAAATAAATAAACATTCACGCAAAGATACCAGGAAGGAACAAGGCAAAACTGTTTACAAGGAGCATGGAACAGAAATTAAAATCCACCCACAAGAATTACGGCAAAATTTGTGGAAACCAAGCAGTACAGAAGTTAAAACAGACGATTACAACCCCCGAAAGACCACCCAAAGCATGCATGCAGATAAATCAGTCAACGAATCCACAGATTTGCTTTGTTCAGAAGATTAAGTGAGATTATTTGATGGGTTAGTATGATGTTAATGCTCCAGCAAGACTCAATCATGAGCTTTGTGTTTCTGCAAAAACCATGTTACAGCCAAGATTCCTAGCAGCAGTTTTGGCATATATACTGACTACATTCCTGTCTCACTCCGACAGCTTTTCGGATTTAGCAATGATCTCATATCTTTCATATTCACCTGAAGGAGAGCCGACAGGTCTGGATGACACAATATTATTGCCTTATTTATTGAGAAATGGCGCGGCGCTTTTGCAACCGGATCAACGGACATGCATACCGAGCTAAGTCAACATCGCAACTGAACAAACACAGAGAGCTGTCCTCCCTTTTTCTATAAAAAAAAACCTCAAGGCTGCAATTTCCAAAACGCTGACATCTGCCTCAACAAATCACAAATGCATTTCCAAAGAAGCATGGAGCGGATTCAAAAACAAATGTAAATGTTGGCATGCATCTGTTTCTTTCAAAGGGCTGAATGAATGCCAGAAGTACATCAATTCAGACATGTGTCATTCTGTAGAGCCCTAGGGATACAAACGTCTATGTCTTTGGTATTACTGAAGGACTCATACATTACTGTAGTTCAAAGAGTAGATGATGGCAGAAGCAATGCAACTGACAATGCAAGTAATGGGTTTGATTACCATGGACTGCATAACCTGATCAAACGTATACCTTGAATGCAATGCAAGTTGGTCAAATGCAAAAGCATAAATAAAACAAATGTGCAACTTAAAAATATATCTTGCAATAGTAAGTTTAACTAAACAGAAATCTGTAAAGTTTCTATATGCACTTTAATTTATTAAATATCTTCACATTAGTGTATTTATACATCAAATAGTTTTGAGGTCTATGATTTATATTTGGAATGTGTAACTCTTGGTAACTTCTATATAATAAATATTATATTAATTAAACATCATAAACATAAAATCATTCTTTTATTTGTGTATGACTGGGTCTTTATAGCAGTGATTAATATGTTTCTGGCTTAATATACTGTATATCAGCAATTAACTTAACCTAAACTGATGTTGTGTGTATATTTTAATGCTTAAGCAACCATTTGAGAAGATGTATACCATGGTCATATTTCAGGATGATGATACATTGACCAGTCTCAAATGCTTGTTTAAACTGACCACTTAAAGACGCTTTCCTGATTTGTATTATGCATGTCATGAAACTGGCGGCACAGTGGCTCAGCGGTTAGCACTGTCACCTCACAGCAAAGCTGGTTCGAGTCCCAGCTGGGCCAGTTGGCATTTCTGTGTGAAGTTTGCATGCTCTCCCTGTGATGGTGTGGGTTTCCTCCTGGTTTTCCCACAGTTCAAAGACATGTGATATATGTGAATTGGATTAACTAAAGTGAGAGTGCAAGAGTGTATGGGTGTTTCCCAGAACTGGGTTGCGGCTGGAAGGGCTCCCGCTGCGTATAACATATGCCTGAATAGTCTGCTGTGATGACCCCTGATAAATAAGGGATTAAGCTGAAGGAAAATGAATAAATAAATGTCATGAAACTGGAGCAATGGAGCAAAATCAAACTGTATCAACTGGTTTACACTTAAACTGTGACCTGAAACTGCTTTACCTGATCACTTGCACTGTCAGCACTTCAGGCATAAATGGTTAAAGAATGTAAATGTAAACACACTGAAAGAATAATAGTTGTTTTAGAAGTTATGCGGTAAAACATCTGTAAATTACTAATAAATTAGTGGATGCACCAAAATTTGAGCCGAAACTGAAACATAAAACTTTGAATAATATAAGACTTTTTCCCAATGTAACTCAAAAACCTAAATTATACTGTAAAAAACATGCCAAATAAATTTTATTAACACTAAAATTTTATTGAAAATTAACAAATTTATTAGCGCTGCCATAACAGCAATGTACGCTGTAAAAAGGGATTATTTACCTAAAGCGAGTAAACCAATTGCCTTAAAAGCAACAAGTTGACTTTACAAAAATAAAGTACACCCATTACAATGTGGAACTGTTAAGTTGACTATGCTATGCTAATTGTACTAACTTTTTTCAAGTAAACTAATCCCTTTTTCCAGTGTCAGACTATTTTAGCCCTTCGGTTTTCAAATAATTACTGTAATGATCTCAATATTATATATTTGGAGCTTCATTAAGTCTTTAAAATCTACATTTATAGCCTGCATTGAATTTAGAAGACACACTGGAGTCTGGAAGAGCATGCCATTTTGCTAGATACAGAAAAGCTGGGGGAAATAAGCTAATATAATAAAGGTGTCTTGGAAAAAAAGTGATTAGTCTACTTTTATTTAAAAAAAAAAGTGACAATCGGTTTACATTCATTATTTTTCTAAGTCATCTTGTTGCTTTTAAGGCAATTGGTTTACTCGCTTTAAGTAACTAATCCCTTTTTACAGTGTAACTACATAGAAATGTTCTGTCGGCATGTTATTTCAGCAGACATTGATTTTCTGCTGAGCATTATCTATTCAGGCATAGATAAAGGAAATATTCGGCTATTTTGATCTTTGATTGAGGTGAAAACACAACCTAGTTCAATACGCCACTCTGGTTTTGTGCTTTGGTCAGCGGAGCAACAAACTGCCCTTCTATGGTGAATGCCATTGAAATAAATGGGCTTCATAGCACTTCACTTTCTGCATCTAATGTCGTCCAGTGGCTACAGTTGGAGAAAGTGTAAAACCCGCGCATGCCATTGAAATAAATGGGTTTCAAAGCACTTCATTTTCTGCATCTAATGTCGCCCAGTGGCTACAGTTGGAGAAAGTGTAAAACCAGCGCATGCAATTGAAATAAATGGGTTTCATAGCACTTCATTTTCTGCGTTGCCCAGTGGCTACAATTGGAGAAAGTTTGAAAAAAGCGCATTGAACACTGCTGAGGAGTGCAGCAGAGCATAGACTAATATTTTTTGCCTTTTCTCTTTTCGCTTTCACACCCACCTAGACTTTTGTTTCGGAACCCATCTCGTTTACCCCATTAACACGGTTCATTTAGCATATGTGAATCCAGCAATCGCGCTTAGATCTGTACCAAAACAATCGGTTTGAGATGGCCTGAATGAGGTGGTCTCGGCTCAATTGAAATGAACTCTAGAGTGGATCGATTGTAGTGAGAAAGCAATACGATCCAACAAACTAACAAGCCAGGCTATATCACAGTGGATTATATAATACATATTAGGGATATGTAAAAGGCATATATGGTTATATGAAGAGAGAATGATGAGTAGGGCAGGATGTCATTCCTACCAGTAAATGTGCCAATCATGTCAAATACGAAAGTGAAAGCATGCTGAAATATTAACGAGAGCTGTTTATCCGTTAGGATAATTAACCGAACTGCAGTCTTGGTTTATCTGTTGTTTCTCTCTATAATGCAATGCATAATTCTAACCAACTGCTATGCACGAGAAAGTCTCACCTCTGATTTATATTTGGTGACAATGTCTGTGGGTGCACCATTCAAAATTAAAGTGCAGATTTTCGCTTCTGATGTCTTACTGCTCATCGTCATAAATTTAAATAATTAAGCATGACAGCTAAGCGGGACTCTGAAAAATAAACCATGAAACTGACCAATGTGAGAAGAGTTTACTCACAGGGGACTTGTTTTAGCTATTTTGGTCTGTTTAGAAACATTGCAGTGTGAAAGCGAACCACACCAAGAGCAAAGTGCAACATCGTAACAATTTTAATCCCTGTTTCGGAACAAAACAATTGATCTACAGGTATGAACGCACCCTTATGGCCATTTTCAGTTTTCAGCTGTAAATAGGCTCAAATTATTAGTCGTCTTTTGAGCTATAGGAAAAAAAAAATTGGTGCATCCCTACTGAGTATGTTTGTATTTTCACGGCTATTAAACAAAGACTTTCAGATATTTTGTTTTGCTTGTATACAAGTTTTACAAGACTTCAGTAAACTTATAATCCACTGGCAATTCTTTAAATTCAATCAAGTACCATGTTTCATCCTAAATCTAACAACGAAAATTCCATTCATCAAGTGATTCCTCCATGCTTTCAAGTTAATAAAGCTAGACCTAGGAGCCAAAACTGCCTCAACAAGCTGTAACTGTGGTTTGTGCAGCAACACAAGCATTAGTGTAATGATTAAAACCAAATTCAGAGGCGGTAAATTCAAGCAAAACAGCCAATGCCTGACTCCATGTTTTGGGGTGAACGCACAGTGTTTTCTCTCCTTCCTGAATGGGGGAGAGAGGACCTCCATGTGGGCTGGATGTTGGCTCTTTTGGGGGTGCCGGTGAGGAAGATGTTGGAGTTTGAGGACATGAACCCTGGCTGTCCTCGCTGCTTTTGCTGTGCTGCTGCTGGAGGGTTCTGATGGTGGTGGGCTGGATGGGGTCTTCAACAATGGAGCTCCAGGTTTGGTCCTTCTTCCGCTCGTCTTCATCAGCATCTTCCTCTTTGATTTGGATCTCATCTGTGAACTGGGTGCCTTCGAGTAAGGCGTCCTCCAGGGAGAGACTCTGCACATGTCGTGTCAGGGCCAGCGGGAGGGACTCATGGTTCGGGATCCACGGTTCAGTCTGTGTGCATCTCTCGCTAGTGCTCGGTTTGTGGCTGGGAATGGTTTTAGCCCCACCCTCCCCGTTTTCTGCTGTGTTTGAAATAAGGCTACAGATACACAAACAAAACAGTTTGAGATGATAAGGGTCTCAAATTATGCTTGTCGGGTCAAATGCTGCAGGTCAGTTGTAATGAATTCAACAACATTTTTATTAAGATCTGTCCCCATCATTTACTCCTCCTCGAGTTGTTCCAAACATGTATAATTTATCTTTCCATTTAACATAGATATCTTTTAATAACTTTTTGAGGCTCTAAAATTTTGCACCAAAAAGTTCTGAAAGCTGTATTTGACAAATTGAGTATTTATATGTCATATTTACAATTCAGAGGATCTGAAAGAATTGAAGAGAAATGCAGGATTCGATAAGTCTTGATGTGCTATTTGTGAAGCCAATGTGAGCAAGAACAACCTAAAATTTCAGTCTGTTTTTCACAAACCTACAGAATGAGTATTTTATTATTTATTAGAGCAAAGGACACCAACACATCGCTGGCGAGCTTCTAGTCCTATTAGTGGCTACTTCAGTTTTGATGTTTATTAATTTGAGAGTTATAATACACAACATGTGTATGCAACTATATTGTTGTGCTGACAACCAGAGTATTCAATTACACAAAGAACTGTTTTGTATAAAATAAATGTATTATTGATTCTATTCTTTTCAAATTTCTAAAATAAATCTGAGGTGTGTAACAGTTTTTTTTGTTAATGTGAGTTTTATATGATCTAGTATATTTGATATTTAATCAATAGACGGTGACATGAGTAGCTCTTGGTCACTTTTAGATTTTACAAAGTAGCTTGCATCTGAAATAAGCTTGGAGACCCCTGATTAAGAGAATCTATTTGCAGAAAATGACAATAGGCCAACATAAAGTATAGTTTTTAGACATTAAATATTGGAGGGAAATACATACACATTTTCATGTACATTTTTCCCCAATTTTAAAGTCTAAAAACATATACTATTATATATTCATTCATTAATTTTCCTTTATCTTAGTCCCTTTATTCATCAGGGGTCACCACAGCAGAATGAACCGGCAACTTATCCAGCATATGTTTTACACAGCGGATGCCCTTCCAGCTGCAACCCAGTACTGGGAAACACCCATTTACACTCATTCACACACACATACACTACGGCCAATTTAGTCTATTCAATTCACCTATAGCGCATGTCTTTGGGCTGTGGGGGGGAAACCGGAGCACCCGGAGGAAACTAACTTGAACACGGGGAGAACATGCAAACTCCACACAGAAATGCCAACTGACCCAGCCGGGACTCGAACCAGCGACCTTCTTGCTGTGAGGCGACAGTGCTAACCACTAAGCCACCATGTCACCCATTTTATATATTCTCCTCCTCAAAATTTTGCAAGTAAATGCAATGAATAGTTTAAGTTAAAATACTCCTGCACTTACAGTTTGCCAAGTATTAGCAGAAAACTACATCATTAAAGCTCAACATCCTTAGCCTAAAACTTCAGGATTTCCCAAAACATCATTTACAACTGTTCTTTTTTTTTAAATATATGTTTGACTAAAAAAAAAATGTGTAAAGTTGCTTGGATTGACATGAGGGTGAGTAAATGAGGACAATTATTATTTACGAATAACTAATTGGCATTAACCAGTACTCAAAATAGTGATAGCTCTAGTTTCAGTGTAATTATGTATAAATCTACAGCCTCCAGCTACCAGCCCAACTCTTTAATCTACACCATCAACATACAGTAACACAGACCTGCAGGAAACTTATTTAATTAAATTTAATTGAAATTTTCTGACATACAAACACAGAAATCTCATAATAGTAACATTATACTGAATGCTTTTCTCTGTTTTCCCCTTTTCCCTGGATGTTGTTCAGAATGGCTCAAATATGCAGATTGCAAAGAATGTTGCTCTGCTTCTTTGTATTAAACACATGTGGGTGACCAGGCTGTTCTGTTTCGCAGAGCATTTCTTCACAGTGTCATCGAGCACATCTGCAACTCCAGGAAGACATTTCTGCATTTCATTTATAAATGACAGTTGTGTTATTTTGATGAATAACTGTTAATCTTCTCGTCTCGTTCTATATCTTATATGCAGTGTTATGTAAAAAAAAAAGTCATATTTTACCATTTTAATCTTAAAGGGATAGTTCACCCCAAAATAAAAATTGTATCATCATTTACTTCCTCTTTACTAGATTAAAACATTTATGAGTTTCTTTCTTCTTCTATCCACAGCCATATCACTCTGTAGCTCAAGATCGGTTACTCACTGAAGCTAAGCAGGGCTGAGCCTGGTCAGTACCAGGATGGGAGACCACATGGGAAAACTAGGTTGCTGTTGGAAGTGGTGTTAGTGAGGCGAGTAGGGAGCGCTCAACCTGTGGTCTGTGTGAGTCCTAATGCCCCAGTAAAGTGAAGGGGACGTTATACTCAGATACTTTCAGATGAGACGTTAAACCGAGGTCCTGACTCTCTGTGGTCATTAAAAATCCTATGGCACTTCTTGTAAAGAGTAGGGGTGTAATCCCGGTGTCCCTCTCGGCCCTTAACTATCATGGTCTCCCAATCAACCCCATCCACCAAACTGGCTGTATCACTGTCTCTCCACTCCACCAATAGCTGGTGTGTGGGAAATGCACTGGCGCCGTTGTCCTGTGGCTGCCATCGCACCATCCAGGTGGATGCTGCACACTGGTGGTGGTGTGTAGAGAGAGACTCCCCCTCATGATTGTGAGGCGCTTTGGGTGTATGGCCATACATGATAAATGCACTATATAAATACACATTACACTACATTCAATGCAAATGAAGACATTTTAAAGAATGCTGAAAACCTTTAACCATTGACTTCAATTATATTTGTATTTAAAACTATGAAAGTCAATGGTTTCCATTGGTTCCATTTCCATTGGTTGGCCAACAGGTTTCCAGCATTCTTTGAAATATCTTCTTTTGTGATTATCAGAAGAGTGAATCTCATAAAAGTTTGAAATGAGCACAGATGGAGTAAATAACAGTATATTTTTGGTTGAACTCTCCCTTTAATCTTTAAAAAAATTAAATAAATAAATAACAAAACATTTTCACTTCATGTGTTATGTTAGTTTTGCATTTTCATTTATTAAAAGATTAAGATAAGGCTTAAAATTGTAATATATTATTATTATATTTACTCAACACTATTATATACTTAGATAATAGCTTTTAAGTTCATTACAAACCTAGAATCCTCTGTACCTGTTAGGTGTGTGGTGAAATCCATCAAGGGAGCTTGTAGACATTCTGCACGGTTTGGAGAATCCATCCACATAACAGGACTGATTCAACACTCGAGCAGCAGCAGGGTTCACTTTTGTCACACAGTGAAACATTTACATTGTTCAGGAAACACAATACAATAATATCTGTTGCAATACCTTTCAATGTGCTATAAACCTGAAGTGATATCTGTATAGTACCATGCTGTAATAATCAATAAGAAAGCTCATACCAGCAATCAGCTGCTGTTTAAGCAGGGGTATCTGTTGGTCGTGGAGGCGGAGCCTGCGTAAAGCATCGGCCAATGAGGACTTCAGTAGCGTTATTTCATCTTCCTGTGCTTGGAGACGCACCTCCATTGTAGAAAGCTTGTCGGGGTACTCTGTGCTGCTTTCTGCTGACACATCATCTAGATGAAAACAACACAGCATAAATACACACACACACACACACACACACACACACCAAAAAAAATAATCTTGAATCATATATTGAAATTGAAATCTAAAACAATAACAATAAATTTGAACACAATGATTTGTCTTCTATCTAGTAAGAGAGACATCTGAAACAGCATAATCATTTATGTAATCATTTACAACATAATAAAGACAGATTACACACTAAGCTAAATTGCCCGAAGTGTATGGGTGTGTATGGATGTTTACCAGTGATGGGTTGCAGCTGGAAGGGCATCCACTGTGTAAAAAATGCTGGATAAGTTGGCGGTTCACTCCACTGTGGTGACCCCTTATTAATGTTTTATGTGCTTACTGTAATGTTCATTCATCTTCTTTTCAGCTTAGTCTCTTTATTAATAAGGGGTCACCACAGCGGAGTGAACCGCCAACTTATCCAGCATGTTTTACACAGTGGATGCCCTTCCAGCTGAACCCATCACTGGTAAACATCCATACACACTCATTTACACTCATACACTACGGGCAATTTAGCTTACCCAATTCACCTGTACCACATGTCTTTGGACTTGTGGGGGCGAAACCGCAGCACCCGTAGAAAACCCACTGGGAGAACAAGCAAACTCCACACAGAAATGCCAACTGACCCAGCCAAGGCTCGAACCAGCGACCTTCTTGTAGTGAGGCGATCGTGCTACCCACTGCGCCACCGTGACGCCCATACTTTAATACTAACTTCTAATTAGAAATGCCATCAAAAGTGAAAACGCTGGTCAAAATTATCCATTTGCACACTAACTGACACCCAAGCAGCGCTTCGAGACCCCATCATTATTTTATCTTGACCCTTAGAAATGGAGCGCACAGAATTGTGGGATATCAAAGGCAGCAACAACAAAAAAAATCTATGAAATGAATGTTGCTCCTGAGACAGAAGTAAAGCAGAATTTGGATTCAGACGTGCCTTGATGTCTTCCTGACTTGGATTGCTGTCTCTGCAGGCAGCATTTTAGAGCTTTCAGATGCAGCACATGCTTGAACATGAGTTAGATTGCTGCTAACATGATTTAATACTGTTAACATTTTACTAGCATGAATATTTTTTAGGGGCAGCGCGGTGGCGCAGTGGGTAGCATGGTCGCCTCACCAGAAGGTCGCTGGTTCGAGCCTCGGCGGGGTCAGTTGGCCTTTCTGTGTGGAGTTTGTATGTTCTCCCCGTGTTTGCGTGGGTTTCCTCCGGGTGCTCCAGTTTCCCCCACAGTCCAAAGACGTGGTGTAGGTGAATTGGGTAGGCTAAATCGTCTGTAGTGTATGTTTGTGAATGAGTGTGTATGGATGTTACACAGTGACTGGTTGCAGCTGGAAGGGCATCCGCTGCATTTTGCTTTGGCGACCCCTGATTAACAAAGGGACTAAGCCGAAAAGAAAATGAATGAATGAATGTTTTTTAGTTTTATCACGAAGGTAGCATCTCCCTAACATGACCTAACACACGACCCATCAACATGATCTAACACACCGTTAGATTAACTTAGCCCAAATGGTAACCTGTTAGCAGTTTGCTAACATGCTTCTAAAATAATTTAAAATCTTTTTACATGTTTATAACATGGTTTAGCCTTTAATCAAGCACAGCATAAAAAGTCTAAGCAAAACTATTTATTATTCATAATAGATCATTTACTCAAATTCATTCATTTTCTTTTCTGCTTAGTCCCTTTATTAATCCCTCGCCACAGCGGAATGAACCGCCAACTGAGCAAACCAGAGCACCCGGAGGAAACCCACGCGAACACGGGGAGAACATGCAAACTCCACACAGAAATTCCAACTGACTCAGCCGAGGCTCAAACCAGTGACCTTCTTGCTGTGAGGCGACAGCGATACCCACTGCGCTACCACACCTCAAATACATTACAATTGAAATATTATACATACAGTCAAGTGTGACACAGCATAAACACAAACGCTCAAAAAAATCATCTTTCACACTATATTAAAACTTAAATATAAAACATTGATTATTATTCATACAAAAAATACAAATAAGCAAAAATAATGAATACGCCTGAAAAATTCTGACTTAATTTTGTTGTTCAGTTTTTGTGTCATTTCTGGTCAAAAATACACAAAATGCAGGATAAGTTAGCAGTTCATTCCGCTGTGGCGATCGCTGAATAATAAAGTCACTAGAAAATGAATAAATGAAGAATAAATTATATATTAAACTAATATAGATAGAATAAACATAAAAAATGATTTGAGATGATTTGAAATGATTTTGAATGAGAGTAAGATATCCTAAAGGTCTTAAAGTTAAAAGAACAATTTTTAAAATACTTCATTTAAAAAAAAAAGAGTGAGAATAATGTGTAAACTGAAGTTATGTAAAGTCTGGCAACGCATAATCTGTCCTTTGCATTTAACCCATCCAAGTCAATACACAGAAGTGAGCAGTGCATGCACACAAGCACACGCACACACACATGACTCCTGATTGAATGAGAACACTGTTCCTTCATTTTCACAACTAAAACTCCTGCTGCTATGAAAAATCCAACCCACAAACTTTGGGTAACAAGTCCAAGTCTCTAACTCTTAAAATGACATGTTGATAAATATATGATGTTTTAGTTGTTTGTGAACTTTTTATAACCTATAAATGAGCTTCTAAATTACTAACTAAAAAACAGGACAGCTCCTTGAGGCCTTAAATCTTGGAATGTAATGGAAACAGCATGAGTGTCATTAAGTGTCTTCAGTGAAACTAAATGACTGAATGTTCTGCCCTCTAGGCCTCAGCATACTGAATAAATGGGATGTGTTAGTTGTATTTAAACAGTAATAAATGCCTATTATCATAGTTACAATAGGCCACACAAAACAAACACACGGGTGCATTTATATGCAACTTCAACAGTTCCTCTATTAACAACACACATCATAAAAGCAGACAGAATATTAGATAGTTGTATTTTGCTACCAAGCTTTTTGCACATATTTTGCACAGACGAGAACTAAGTATTAAACACGTCACCATTTTCTGAGAAAACATATTTCTAAAGGTGCCGTTGACTTGAAATTTTCCTCCAGATGTTGGTAATAACCAAAGAAATCCACATATGCAAAGAAAACAAAACTATTTAGTTTACAAATGAAGTTATGCGTAATAAAATGAAATGACACAGGGAAAAAAGTATTGAACACATGAAGAAAGGGAAGTGTAGAAAGGCAGTGAAAGCCCAGACAGCAGCTGAAATCTCTCAGTAGTTATTCAGCAATGCTCTGCTCTTCCTCATTGTAAATGAACATTAGCTGCTTCAGTCCAACACCTACATTAGCAGAGCAATGAAGATGAAACCAGGGTGCACATTTCAGCAAGACAATGATCCAAAACACAGCCAAGGAGGAAACTCTCAAATGCTTTCAGAGAAAGAAAATCAAGCTGTAGAATGGCCCAGCCAATCGCCTGACTTGAATCCAATATAAAATACAAATTAAGGATCAGATTTGATAGACGAGACCCACAGAACCATCAAGATTTTTACACTCTGTTGAAGTCTGTGAAAAAAAAAAATCACACCTGAGCAATTCAATGTTCTCTCCATATGAGAGGGGTCCTTAAGCTGCCATCAACAAAAAAAGTATTTTTATATAAAGAATTAAATACGTTTCAGTACTTTCTCCTTGTGTCATTCCATTGTTATTACACATAACTCATTCTTCAGATTTTTTTTTTGTCTGTTTAATTTTTATATTTGTATTGTTTGGGTTTTACCAAAACCTGGTTCAATTCCATGTCAACAGCTCCTTTAGAAATATTATTCCTAGCAAAACACATGGCGCATTCAATACTCATTTCCTCCACTGTAGGTTCCTGGTCCAAAATCATTGACCAACAGCCTTAATTCACACTTATACTTCAGTTCCCAGAAAGAAAATGAGAAAAAAAAAGGAAAGAATGTTTGGTCATGATTAGGCCCACACGGAATCTGCGCGTGCAGAATTCCGCAGATTTTCCGCAGATTTCCGCAGATTTTTAGCCCATCATTAAATCCGTTTATTTACTTGTGTAAATGTGTGTAAATCTATATTTATTCAGTTTTTAAAATAATTACAGTACTATTATTGATTAATATGAAAATGTTCATCTGATTTATGTACAATGCAGTTTGTACAGTAATATTTTCTGTCTTTTAGTAGATATATTATATGAGAGACTTGCTTTGTTTACCAAATAAAGTGAATCTAGTTGGATTTGCATTTTAAACATTAAATAAAAGTTAAAATATAATTTTATATTTCACATATTAAGGTTTTAGTTATGATATTCCCAAAATATTTCTGCAGAAATGGAAAAAATGTCCGCAGATTCCGTCTGGCCCTAGTCATGATTCACTTAAAGTAATCTAACTGGTATTTCAAAGACCGAACCTAAAGAAATGAAACTTTTAAAAGATGTATCATGCATTTTGCTAAACAACCCAAAGTAGTGATTCACAAATAAACTCTTTATCAGCTCAATATGAAAATAATTTATCAGCAGATAAACTGGGCTGATCCACTTTAGATTCATGCTGCTAACTATAAGGTTTCTGACTCATACTTTCTACATACATACATATTGGCTATTGACTTCCAAATATATAGTTGTGAGGGACATCTGTAACCTAAACATTTAGTGTGCTTGGCTGAATGGGCCACATGTGCGATGCTATTTTGAACAGTTGAGAACACCTTATAAAATGCTTAAAGGAGTCAAAACAGCACTCTTGCCACACAAAACAATCAGAGAAAATTTGAACATTTGTACTGAACTATAATGTGCAACATCATGATTATAAAAACTGGTTATAAAATTAGGTATGCATAGGATTTCAGTCCTTTTCATGGTCGCATTTATTAAAATCCTGTTGTGTTTGTGGTTTGTAACAGGCCTTTGGTCCATATTGGATGCATATTGAATCCAAATGAATTATGGTGCAGTTTGGAAGTAGGGCTGCACAATATATCGTTTCAGGATCGATTTCGCAATGTGCAAATCCGCAATAGTCACATCTGCAATGTTTAGTTTAGGTTTAGTCATTCATTAGAAAATTTGAGTGAGGATTATAGTTGACCAGGAAAGGATAGTTTAGTCATTGTGAAGTTAAACCATAATAAAGTAAAAGTTTTTCATTGTGTCTGGCTGACAAACTGCAATAAAGTCACATCATTCACACTGGAGTAGTGCTGATATTCACTCTCACACACACACTATAGCCTCACCTTTACACACCCAGTTCATGAGGCTTTGATCACTTGAAATTACAGACTAATCTATTTCTCCCGCAAGATTCTTCAAGCCTGAAGCATTTCCTCCTCGGTGATGACTTTGCATTGGCTAAACTACAGAGTTGAGCAAGAGTCAAGTACAGTTGAGCCTTTACTGTATAGATTCAATTCAATTCAAGCTTATTTGTAAGTATTTTCACAATAAGTATTGTTTCAAACAAGCCTTACAATTGCATTACAATCAAAAATGTAGATCAACCAATGTTTTTTTCAAAAGTGGCACGATGTACTCTAAAAGAAAGTTGTGGTTCTGATAATCATTAATCTACAAGGCAGCAGAAACTTTGGCTTTTTTTCAATGCCACAAATAATATTTTGAACTTCCCTCTTTGTCTGTATTTAAATAAGCAGAAGCAGAAGTGTGTTTACGGTAATGAGCAGATGTCAACAAGCCGAGATATTCCAGGAGCTTTAAATGGTAGAAACAAGAAGTTGTTATTTAATAAAGCTGTCTAACTTTTGTCTACATAAATGACATTAATAATTCCTTTAGGTGAATTTATCAGTAATTCATAGGGCTGTATGTGAATAAAGTAAATAATAATATGATGTGAATAAAGCATAACCTATAATAAACAAATGACAGACAGTGAAATAAATGGTGCATTATGGTTTTCTGGGAGTTTAAGTTTTATATGGTATAGCCTTCAATGTATAAATATTTCAACAAAATGAATCTGACTCAACATTGCATTTTCTGTGATGTGACTATTACAGATGCGCACACTGTGATATTAACGCAGAATTTAAATATAGTTCAGCCCTAGTAATTTATGAATAGTTTTTAAAATGTATGTTTTTTTAATTCTATGAGTTGATGCATCTTTTTTCATCAACAGACTTGTCTTTCTACTAACACTCTATTTTGTTTTTTAGACTACTTTATTTAATGGTATGTTTTTTTTTTCTGCGCACATGCTCAGTTCGCTTTTTGATTAAACTACATTGCTTTCATCAGCGTTTGTCCGGTTGCACATAGAGAATAACGTCTTTATTCTGGGATTACCACTCTTAATAAATACACTTGCATATAAAGTAAATCGTATCTCAAAGCATTTACTGGGGCACTGGCGATTTTTACTGGGGCACGTGCCCCAGTAAATGGGGTCTAGCGATGCCCCTGGTTAAGGCGCATTGTTGGCACGTTGCTATTGTGAGGAACTAAAATAGACTGTGCAATTGACCAGCTGAAAGCAGGTCTAAAGTCCAGCGCAGACCACGTTAGTTGTGCGTCTTAAAAGTACACATTGCCGAATATACACAGGATGTACAGCAATACACAAATATCTTTACAAATGAAAAATAATTAAAGGATTAAAATATTTTAAAAATTATTATTTTCTACATAAATATAAAAATCACTTCATGCATGTCCTCATGTCAGGAGGCTTTATTCAGTTTATTTATTACAATTTGCTTTTGTATAATGTTATTATTATTAGCAGTATTATTTATTATATGCATATTTATATTTGTTTTAATGAAAACAAGTTTAGATTTCTCCACCTGCCGGGTTTTGGAGACGTATACCTCACCATATGGGGCATAAAAATCGAATGTATGTTTGGATAGAACTAGTTATTTGACCACACTTTGTTATTATTGTTCATTTGTTCGTTTACTGGATATTAGAACTGAATTTAGAAATAGTTTTAAAACAAATCTTTGCACTTAAAATTAAATATGTAGGCTAATGGATGTCTTCAGTGGAGTACGTACAACACCGTTTCCTTATCCACAAAAGTAAACAATTAAAGTAAAGAGAAAGTAAAGAGGCCGATTGGAGGAGGCCTGTTCTTTATCCTTGCTGCAGATGGTCTGTTTAATTCGCTAGTGTAGCATTCAGTTTTTCCACTTACCAATTCCAATAGCAAATGCACCATGGTGTGATGCAACTCTTAAAGGGAATGTGAGAGGAGACTCTGATTTGTTTAATGCATGTTATTCGCAAAACACACTCAATAAGAGAATAAGCACAACCCTGTTAGACCATGCGCCGCAGCGCAGAGCGTAATTTTCTGTCCTTAAAATAGCAAAAGTGGATTCGGACATTAAAAAAGGTTTAAACTGGGTTATTTCTTTATTCTGCTACAGCCAGTGCTCCACAGAGAGATCTGATCTGATCTAATCATCTAAGCATCAAGAACCAGAACAAACTAAGGCAAACGAAATCCAGAAGAACTTTCCAGAAATCTAAAAGAGCTTAAAAAAATCTACCTGCAAGGCTACAGTACTGTTCAAAGTTTTAGGCACTTAATAAATACACTTTATTTATCAATTAACCTATATTAACTAAATCAACATTAGACTCCTTATGCAGACAATAATCTTGCTGTATAATTACAATTAATGACAAAAATAATGTTTGGAAATGTAAATGGATATTTCAAACTGACATTCTACAGACAAATATAGAAATTACCCACCTATTTTTGGTAAAATACTAGTGGCCTAAAACTTTTGCACAGTATATAAATATAATATATACACAAAATTTGTGAACTGTGTTAGACTAACTAGGGATTGTCATATTTGCATATTGCTGTTCTTTTGTTGCTTTGATTACTTTTATTGTCCTCATTTGTAAGTAGTTTTGAGCATAACAACCTTCAAAATTATTTAATACTTTTAAAATGATATTTTTTAAACACTTGTAAATGTAATTCTTTGATGGCATTACACCAGTTTTTAGTGTAACATGTCCAGAGATGGAAATAAATAAACAGCGTTACTAACGGCAATATTTTTTTCAGTAACAAGAAATCAATTGAATTATTGTTTTCCCATTACAACACTGTTACTTTAATAACAATGAAATGTGTGTTACTATAATTGCTATATAAACACTGAAGCGCTTTTCATACAAGCAGCAATCAGAGGCAGAGTAGGGAGAGTGTTCACACAAGCATGCGCACAGTCAGTGGCACACACCAATGACAAAGCCATGACATCGAAGCAACTAAAACTTGATTTTTCCTCCACTGCAAACACTTATTACTCAAACAGACTTAAATAAAATAATATCTATTAGTTCTAAACCATCTATTGTGTTTTATTGTACAACTATAATGATGATAATATGAAATGTTGAATTGGATGGTTGTCTCTCACATTGTCCCACAACAACATTAAAATAGCGTAGATTAGTGTCCAATGTTTTATATTTATAGTCATTGGACATTAGATTTATGTTTAATTAACGTAATAGTTACTTTGTACTTAGTTACTTTTATAATTATATAACTCAGTTACTATTTGTGAGAAGTAACTAGTAACTATAACTAACTACTACTTTAAAGGAACATACCCAACACTGAACATGACACATAAAATATATTTACTGCAAATGCCATAGGGTTGCACAATACATCGCTTCAGCATCGATATCGCAATTTGTATTGAGTTTAACTTTAATCTTATGGTGTGGAAGATTTTTATTGGGATGTGTTTTACTTTTAAGGCCTGTGACTGTAAGATTTCAGGCAAAGTTAAACCATTTGGGCACAAAAAAATTCCAAAGTTTGCCACTTAAAGATTAATTGTGTGTAATTAAATACAATAAAGACTATGCAGTGTTATTTTAGATTTGATAACTGAATTGCTGTATCTCAAACTGCTGACGTTGAAACCGGAAACCATAAAGTATCTTTGTTCTATTGTTTTCATCTGTGCTTTAATATCTTTATTTCATATAGTATATTTTGTGTACTTAATGCAGACAAAATTATCCCAATCAATGTTAAATGATAAAATCTATCCAAAATAGAGTCGTCTTGTGAAATGATATTGATATAACAATGTATCACAGGAAAAACTAAATATCGCAATGTCAGTTTTTTCCAATATCGTGCAGCCCTAATTTGGTGATTTCAATCTCAATAAATATTTCTTATTATTATCAATATTTAAAACAGCTGTTTCTACTTTTTTATTGAAGGGAAAGTAAATAAATTATCAAAATAAAATTAAAATGAATTTATTTCTTAATTAAAGATATGTAAAACTGACCAAAAGTGATAATGACTTGTCATTAAATGTTATCACGGATTACCATTTCAAATAAACCATGTTCCTTTAAACTCTCCATTCAACAGTATTCTGCAAACTGTGATTAATAACACTCCTTTGACAATAAAACAAAATTACCATCTGGCACGATATAAACAGGTTTCAGCCAATTATTAATTTAGCTCTTCCAAAACATGGCCAGACATGACCCATTTTACTCACGCAGGCTGCGAACGATTGGCTCAAGTTCTTTAAAATACAGCAGGAAGTGCGCACAACCAACGTCCAGACTTCCTGAACCACAATGTTATGTTCTTTCAGACAAAAAAAAACCAACCCTAAAGTCACACGCAGAACTTTATTTCTCCATCTCACACACAGACAGTCATAAACAGAGCAATTCAACGCCTCTGGGCTAGAACCGTGACTCCTCTGCACTCTTCCCACAATGGCTTCATTGAAGATTTGGGACGCTCTCATCCAGCTAACATGTTTTTCGCTTTCACAAGACCGACCGGCGTTCAAAACCACAAATACACCAAGCAGATTTAAACAGGGCCAAAGTGCAACGAGTGCACAGCGGCCACAAATATGGACTAAAAGTGAATCTACTGTAAGGACCTGAGATTCATGATGAGATACGAGCGCTACAAATCATTCAATAGCGCTGTTTGCATTAAATAACTCCTATTTATGACTGCAGATGGTGGTGAGTCACATTTGCGGGAAATAGTTCGACCGTTTGCCTTCAAGTGATAGTTCAGCCAAAAAATTAAGTGCTATCATTATTTACTCAATTTTATAGTGCTGTCTAATGATTAATCTCAACTAATCGCATACAAAAGAAAAGATATATACACACACATATATACATACACATACTCAAGTGCAATCTTTTATTTTATACACGAGTAGTCACGATTACTTGTTAAACAGCACTACCCTTTTATATTGTATATATTGAATATTAAAGGGCACATAGTTTACCTCTTTTTCATGATTTAATATTAATATTATGGTTCTTCTGAGTGTGCCAGTTTAGGTTCAGTTTAAAACACAATTCAGATTTTTTTATTATCATGTGTTAAAAAGTGTCATGTTGGGGGCGTGTCCGCAGTTCGCTGATTTATGGGTGTGTTGCTTCACATGTAAATTAGTTTCAGCTTCCCGCCAACGTAACAAGGGGGCGGGGCCATGAGCTCACCCGCTCTGCGTTTGCAACAGAGTCTGACAGGCAGACTGAGAGAAGGAGTGAGAGGATCACCATTCAGTCGTACATGTACGACTCTGACACAGAACAAGCAGAGAGTACAAAATCATTTGTGTCTTTGTACAGTTTTACAGCCAACTGTGTGCTAGTTTCAAGTGCCGAGCTTGTACACAGAAACTAATAACCACGCACACTGAATTAACTTTGACTGAGGCACCGGATGCGCCGCTCGAAGCCGCGACACGGCACACCAGACACTCTCTGTGGCGCACCAGAAACAAGAAGTGTCCCGAATCGTCGCGCCACGCATTTTTGAATTCTAAACACAGGTTTCTGCAGCGGTCCGCGGCGCCCAGCCGTCGACTTGAGTGTACCCTGATAGAAACCAATGTTTAGAATTCTAAAACGCATGCTAGTTAAGATCACAGGGAGCTTCTGGGATCACGAGAAATGCAAACGACTGAAGTATAAGGTAGACTCAATGAGAAGTACACATGTTTGCAAACCTACCTAAAGATACAACCAATAATTCCGATTAGAGCGATAATGTGGAGAATATTGATCTTGTGTTGAGCCCAATGAGCCTTGCATCTAAAAATAGAGCTAGCGTGTTCCTTTAGTGATATTGCTTCGACTCACGCTGAAAATGGCGGACGTGAATCAACAAACTGAGGATATGATGACTGTCAATCAATATTAGTGGGCGGGGGGACCGCTCTCCTACGTAAAGTTGCGGTCGATTTGTAAACAACTCCAATTGGTCCACCATTTTTTATGATGTTAAATTGAAAAAAAAAGCACTGAGTGTGCTTATATCAGCCCAATATGACGGTCTATACACCATACATGCACATATGTCTGTCCAAACAGCTTGAAAAGTAGATTTTTTACCATAGGTGCCCTTTAAGGCTAAATAGTCATGGGCCGGTATAAGATTCTGACGGTATGATAACCTTGGATATAAATATCATGGTTTCACGGTATTGTGATTACTACTGGGTAAAAAACAAAACCTTTTCCCCCTTTGTACACAATATATTTTAATTTGGGAAACATTCAAAATATTTCAGAACAGTAAACATGTCAGGCTAAATAATTCAAATGAATCACCGACTTCTGCTGTCTTCATTTGTTTCAGAAACACAGATTTTTTTTTAAAACTGCATCTTTTGGGATCTTTTCTGCTGGAGATACTGTTGTCCTAAAAAAATGTAAATAAAAAATCTTACTCATACCTTAGGAACGGTATAGCAGAACATTTTGACGGTTTTAAAACCTTGACTTTTTTTCAAAGGGCTAAACAATATATCATTTGTGCATTGATATCGCAATGTGTGTCTTTGCAATAGTCACATCGCAGAGTTTTTTTATTTATTAAAGATTAAAACAAAAAGTACACTTTATTTGAAATTAACATGTGTATAAAATCAGTTTTGTACATTTAATTTGACGCAAACACTCTTTTATATCTCGCATTTTTTTATATTCTCGCATTCAATCTACCCAGTTGGTGGAATGAACTCCCTAACTGCATCAGAACAGCAGAGTCACTTGCTGTCTTCAAGAAACGAGTTAAAACTCAACTGTTTAGTCTCCACTTTCCTTCCTAATCTGTAACTGCCTCTCTGGCTATACCACTAACTGTACTCTCTCTCAAAAAAAAAAAAAAAAAAATACATTACTAATGCTTTGCTTAGACTTTACACACCTGAAACTTGTCTATAGCGCTTGTTCACTGCTGCTCTTATAGTTGTGTAAATTGCTTCCTTGTCCTCATTTGTAAGTTGCTTTGGATAAAAGCGTCTGCCAAATGACTAAATGTAAATGTTATATTAAAACATTATATTTCTAAAAGATTTTACATTACTAAAGGGTTAACAAATGGTCTTATACTAAACTAAAAAGGGTTGCCAATCACAAGGCTGCATGGTCAATTTAGATTATTCAAAGTTTCCCACACACACATACACTCACACACAATTATACACACACTATTTTGCTTTGGCAAATAGATCTACAGTATATTTACATTAAAATCAAACTCTGGCTGAAATCCATGTGGGCCGACAGTTTCCTAACAGCTAAAAGACAGGCAGATACACGCTCAGGAAAGAGTCAAGTCATGTTTAAGATCCTAAAGATGTTAGCAAACTATGTCCATGGTAAAACATATAACAACAGAGATAGCTGAATTGGAGATATGCCAGGATCCCATATCAGTCATTCCGTGCTGATACTGAATCCGGTTTTATACCCTAAAGTATTTTCTTTATTAAAAACAACATAAATTACACAATGGTTTATAAGTGTGCTACAGAGAAGAGTATTGAATCCAATTTATTCAGGAACGGTTTTAAAAAATTTAACGGTTTATCATGAAATGTGTTTTACAGTCAAATTTAATATAGTGCTGTTAATAGGGCTGCGTATTGTTTATCAATATTTGGTGCCTAAACTGTGTCTGAACTGGTACTTGTTTAAAAAAAAAAGCATTAGTATTAGTAATATTTTAAAAGTATTAGATGACAAAAGATTATAGAGACTTTATTTGTAATGCCAGAGAAACACTTCGCAAACTTATTGTTTGCCAAATGTTATTTTTAATTTAATTTATTATTTTTTTAAATTTTTAATTATTATTTTTTTTATTTATTTTTAAGCTAATTTTAGCCAGATTTAAAATGCTACGTGTAAGGTCTGGGCGATAAAAACGGTATCTGTATCTATGTATTTATTGACCGAACACCATCGTCAATAAAGAAAAATAACAATAACAAGTTAACAAATAACAAAACTATGCTAACTATGAAGCACCATAGTTTTATAAAAATTTGGCTGCAGAGCGCGTGCCTTGAAAGGAGTGCCAATAAGCTTAGGGTTATTTCTAATCAAGGTGCAGGGCTTGCATGCACAAATATGGAGCAATAATAAAATAATAATAAAAAAAAAAAATATATATATATATATATATATATATATATATATATATATATATATATATATATATATATATATATATATATATATATATATATATATATATATATATATATATGTCTTTGATGAACCCAAAAGAGCACATGTCACTCCGCTACTCACCCGTTTGCACTGGCTGCCAGTTGCTGCCCGCATCAAATTCAAAGCTCTGATGTTTGCTTACAAAGTGACCGTTAGCTTGGCTCCTTCTTATCTGCTCTCACTTCTGCAGATTTATGTGCCCTCCAGAAACTTGCGTTCTGTGAATGAACGTCGCCTCGTTGTTCCATCCCAAAGAGGGAAGAAATCACTTTCCCGAACTCTCACATTCAATCTGCCCAGTTGGTGGAATGAACTCCCTAACTACATCAGAACGGCAGAGTCACTTGCTGTCTTCAAGAAACGACTAAAAACGCAACTGTTTAGTTTCCACTTTCCTTCCTAATCTGCAACTGCCTCTCTGGCTATACCACTAACTGTACTCTCTCTCTATCTCTATCTCTTAAAAAAAAAAAAAAAAAAAAAAATTTTTACTAGTGCTTTGCTTCTTAGACTTTACACACCTGAAACTTGTCTATAGCACTTGTTCACTGCTGCTCTTATAGTTGTGTAAATTGCTTCCTTGTCCTCATTTGTAAGCCGCTTTGGATAAAAGCGTCTGCTAAATGACTAAATGTAAATGTAAATATATATATATATATATATATATATATATATATATATATATATTTATTATTTATTTTTTATTTTTTTGTATTAAGACATATATTAAGTTTAATGTACATGTATAAAAATATAATTAAATTTAAAACACAACAACTCTAAATAACACATTCACAAAAGTCAGTCCATCTTACCTAACAACACTAAATAACAGTCACAGGACTGCGACAGCAAATTAGTGGGAATTCCTGTTTTGCTTAAAACTTTAAGTTTCATCTCGAGGTTCAAAGCATATGTGTGAGCTGCTCATGCATTAAACGCATGGAAACATGCTGCACACATACAGTAAGCAGGTTTAATAATGAATTTAAGTTGAAGTTATATTACTCCTGGCGATGCAGTGGCGCAGTAGTAGTTCTGTCTCCTCACAGCAAGAAGGCTGCTGGTTCGAGCCTCGGCTGGGTCAGTTGGCGTTTCTGTGTGGAGTTTGCATGTTCTCCTTGTGTTCGCGTGGGTTTCCTCCGGGTGCTTTGGTTTCCCCCACAGTCCAAAGACATGCGGTACAGGTGAATTGGGTAGACTAAATTGTCCGTAGTGTATGTGTGTGTGAATAAGTGTGTATGTGTTTCCCAGTGATGGGTTGTGGCTGGAAGGGCATCCGCTGCATAAATCAAATGCTGAATAAGTTGGCGGTTCATTCCGCTGTGGCGACCCCAGATTAATAAAGGGATAAGCCGAAAAGAAAATGAATGAATGTTATATTACTCACATTGTTGATTTTAAATTGTAGCCAACTAATTTCTTTATTTAAAGAAACACCTTTTTAATCCTCTCTTATTATTTTAATAGACATTTCAGTTGCAACAAAATCTGTGTTCTGAATCAGTTCAAGTAAATCTTGGTTATATAGGTACAGATGCCAATAAATGTTTTTACACCAGCTCTACCAATTAGGGTTGTCTCAATACTGGAATTCGATACCATTTGATGCTGGAATTTTAAAAGCGTCCATTTCACGCAAACATTTGAGTGCTGTTGAGCATGTTCTTAAATAGCGCTGATTTGCCATTGTGTTGACATCTTCAACAGAAATAACTTTAACTCGGCATGTAACTACAGATAAAGGGACACTGGAGGATTTTAAAGTCACTTCAATCAGCTGGTTTGTCTATATGCTGACATACGAGTGATCCACTTTGAAACGTTTGATCCGTCGTTAAAACGCTCCAGTGTCCCTATATCTGTGGTTGCACTCAGTAAACAGCGGTAAGTTCGGTGAACCTATGACCTTCCCAGCCAATCGTAGTCATTTCTGTTGAACACAATGACAAAGCAGCGGTGTTTAAGAACGTGCTCAAATGTTTGCAGGAAATGGACTTTTTACAATTTCAGTATTGGTACCAAACTCCAGAATTGTGACAACACTACCAGTGAAATGTTCTTCCAACTGTCCAAATATACATTTAATTTAACATAAAAAGTGAACATAAACTAGAAATAATGGGCCAGATTTACTAACAGCTTGAGCCAGCATAATTGTCTTATTAGCATTAATCTGTACTGACGGTGTTTGCTAAACACATGCAGAGAAGACATGGCCATGGCTATTTGTGCACCTGACCTTACTGAAAATGCATTTGTAGAAGTAGATTTAAATGAATCATGCAACGCAATTTACTACAGTTTGCACCATTATTTAACACCCTAAAAAAGCACATCTTCAATGTTTACCTGGAAATGGTTGCAGTTGTTGTCGCCACACCAGACACATGAAGTGTCAATCGCGAGTGATTTACATGTTAAGTCAATATAAACATGTGAATTGTCATCCTGCGGCACGATTCGCGCAAATGAGGTGGTGCGAATTACGCGATTCACGTGAATGAAGCAGCGCAAATTGAGTGTTTGGCATGTTTGACATGTTTTATGTGCTTGACGTGCCAATTGCGCGAATCGCTGAAGTTGGAAAATCTTAAACTTTAGCAGACATTCGTGCCACGCAAACCAATAAGGAGCTTGCTCTTGTAGTGGCGTGACTATGGCATAGTGCCCCAGAGGGGAAATACTCCTGTTGACACCAGACAACAGCTTATCAAACTGGGGTCGGCTCAGTCAGAAGCACCGCTGAAAGTTTCCATAATCCAGGTATAGTTTCTGGAGGAGTTGAAGAACTCCCAGGGTTGGGTGCACCTCTGAAAGAATCTAGTAGACTCAGACACGGAGCTGAACGAATCTACGCTGTTTTTCAGCCTTTCTAAAGCATAGCTACTCTCTCAATAAAATCCATGTTAGCCAATTAGCAACGAAACGTCACCAGGCAGACAGAAGCGCAGCCTAAATTTGGTGCGCGAATTAGGCGAATTTGACACGCGAATAAAGGGAGAAAACTCAAAATGTTCACGCATCTAATTACTTCCAAATAACGTGATTTATTTGTGCATGCCGCATCTGGAGTGAACACAGCAGAAGACAGAGACTTATAAATTTGTAATTTCAGAGAAGTACTTCACCCAAATATACTGTTTGCCAAATAAGTTATTATTAATTAGCTTCAGGAATTAAAAGACTAGGATGAGTCATGTGACACCAGCGTAATTAAAGTTCCCACAGACAGTATGAGATCAATTTTCTTGTTCCTGTATTGTATTAAAAAATTTTTAAAAGTTGTCAAAGGTCCCATTTACACTGCCAGTTAAATGTGACCTAATTTCGATTTTTTGCTTATAAGTGACACAGATCGGATCTCTACTATGGCCGTTTAATCATGAAAAAAAAAACACCTGCATTCGGATATTCAGAGATCATTTTCAGGTCTCCCTCATATGTGGAAATAAATCAGAAATAAATTGGATATGTGACAATGCGACTATCATGTAAACAGGCAGATCAGATTAATTGAGGCATTCCGTTTTTCAACTTGTGACACTGTGGTACTTCTCTGTGGTTTAATGATGTAGAAGGAAGAGCTTGTGTGGAGACGCCGAAGCGGTAAACAACAACAACAACAGAGGAAACACGGTGGATAAAAGTAGTCGGTTGCCACAATTTGCTCCCACCAGACCGGAGATCTCTCTCATACCCACAAATTCCTCTGAATGGTGGAGGACACCATATATAAACCATAGACGCAAGGTGCAGTGATCGCCCTTTCCCTCCTCCTCCGCCTCAAAACCATTTTAATGTTGGGCGAACTTTGCATATTTCGCAGAGCTAAAAGCAAGACAATTTCTTCCATTGTGGCTAGTGTGGCGCAGATGCTAGTACCCGCCTTTACACATGCGCGACGTCGTAAATAGTAAGGCAAGTGTAAACACATGAATCGGATATGGGTCACAATTAAAAGAATGTGTAAACGGACAGTCAAAAAAAAAAATCTCATATAAATACAAATACAAAACGGAATTGGGCATCAAGACCTGACAGTGTAAACGTGACCTAAATGTACATCCTACTAATCAAGTGCAGGAATTTCCATGCCCAATTTCTTCATTTTGGAATTGTGTTCTCGCAAAAATGTAACAAATTCTGACCTATAATCTGCAATTTTTCTTTAAGCAAATTTTAGCCAGATTCAAAACGCTACTTGAGTGCATACTGTGGTGTTTATGCATCAAGTCAGATTTGTGCTTCCCTCCACTTAATATAAGCCTTTACTGTCAAAACAAATGTAGTAAGGGTTAACAGCGTGTTTTGCAAAGCTCAGTGCATACGCTACAGTGCCAAAACTCTACTCAGCTCTCGCTACTGTAAAATGGGCACAGGCACAAAAATAATTAGCAAGGCTTAAAAACAGTCCTAGATTCCATCATTAAGACCACCTATGTTCTCTCTGTGGTAGATTCAATGCAGTTAGAGAACAAAGGGCCGGAGTTGCCAAGTACATTGTGTGTCAGCACAGAGAACTGCAGTGTAACACAATATGACCCAACTGGTTTGGACCGATATCAAAAGAAAGGAACAAAGAAGCGCTTATTTTTTGCAAGTTCTTCATTTTAGCTTTGTGTGGGAATTAGACAGATCCAATTCACTATACATATCCAAGGTTATATAACGCACCATATTGTCTAAACACCTGTTTGAATGAGAAAACCCAAATGGTTTATAATGAAAGACAGATGGCTGAGGAATCCAATCTTTCCACATTAGCTTAATCCGATCAGCCCTTTGATCTGTCAAGTTCCCACATATTCTGATTGGTGTAGATCTTCATAACTGCATCTACACTAACAGTACAGTATAGATGAGGGCTGTCAGACTAACCAAATTTCAGCAGTCAGTTTAAATACTGATTAAATTGATAAAAACGGATAAAATTTGATTGCTTTTTTATTTTAAAAAAATAGTATGAATGAAAAATAAAAGTAATTACTAAATTAATTTAGTTTGAAATATTAATAGCATTAATAATTGAGTCAATAATATAGCATATATCCTTTTAAATAATACAAATATTAAACTAACTAAAGGTAACATGATCAACAGCAGGTCTACTGCAGTGAGAAACACTCTTTATTAGTTTATTCATTTTCTTTTTTAGCCTAGTCACTTTATTAATCTGGGGTCAGTTGCCCTTCCAGCTGCAACCCATCACTGGGAAACATCCATACACACTCATTCAGACACAAACACGAGGGACAATTTAGCTTACCCAATTCACTTATAGCGCAAGTCTTTAGAATTGTGGGGGAAACCGGAAGAAACTTACGCGAACACGGAGAGACTTTTATATATATTGTTAAACAATATGCTGCAAGAATACCTAACTATAATATTATTGTAATGGAGTATTCTTCTAATTCACTGAAAAGCTATTTTATCAGATCTTAAAAATGATCTGACATGTGGCCCAAAAACAAAAATGTGAAGTTTCTAGCGAATCTAAAGACCAGGGGTCACCAAACTTGTTCCTGGAGGGCCGGTGCCCTACAGATTTTAGCTCCAACTCTAATCAAACACACCTGAACAAGCTAATCAAGGTCTTACTAGGTATACTTGAAACATCCAGGCAGGTGTGTTAAGGCAAGTTGGAGCTAAACTCTGCAGGGACACCGGCCCTCCAGGACCGAGATTGGTGACCCCTGCTAAAGACCTTGATTAGCTGATTATGTGTTTTATTAGGATTGGGCTCAGTGGTGTGTAATAATGAATTACAAATAACTAAATTACTGTGAATGAGTATTTTTTTCTCAGGAGTCATACACTACCATCAATAAGTAAAAAAAAAAAAAAAAAAAATGTAATTGAGTGCATTTTTATGCAGAGTTCACGCGAGACACGAATAGACATCCTGCGGCGCAATAAGCACTAATGAGGTGGCGTGAATGAGGGGATTTGCACGAATGAAGCGGGGCGAGTTTTGAGCAATTGGTCGAGTTGAAAAATTTGAACTTCAGCGGACATTCACACTGCATTAACCAATCAGGATCTTTCTCTTGTAGGGGCATGATTATGACGTAGAGCCTATTGTTGGTGTCCCGAGGGGAAACTCTCTTGCCGACACCGGATAACAGTTCATCAAACTGGGCTTGGCTCAGTCTGAAGCACCGCTGAAAGCTTCCATCATCCAGGTATTGTTTCTGGAGAAGTTGATGAACTTACAAAGCTGGGTGCACCTCTGAAAGGATCTAGTAGACTCAGACACGGCGCCGAATGAATATACGCTGTTTTTCGGCCTTCCTAAAGCACATAAACACAGCTATTTTCAATAAAATCAATGTCAGCCATTAAGCAGCAAAGCTACAGTCACCGGGCAGACAAAAGCCCTGTCTATGACACGAATCTGACAGGGTAAGTAGAATAATCAGATTCATGATTGCCATTGGGTGACACAGTGGCTCAGTGGTTAGCACTGTCACAGCAAGAGGGTCACAGGTTCGAGTCCCGGCTGAGTCAGTTGGCATTTCTGTGTGGAGTTTTGTGATGAGTCTGTGTTGGCATGGGTTTCCTCCAGGTGCTCCGGTTTCCCCCACAGTCCAAAGACATGCGCCATAAGTGAATGGAATAAACTAAATTGGCCATAGTGTGTGTGTGTGTGAATGAGAGTTTATGGATGTTTCCCAGTACTGGGTTACAGCTTGAAGAGCATCTGCTGTATAAAACATATGCTGGATAAGTTGGCAATTTATTCCGCTGTGGTGACCACTGATGAATAAAGGGACTACGCTGAAGGAAAATGAATGAATGAATGAATGATTGCCGTTCAATCAAATCATGCATAGTAATATTGCATCAGACAGAGACCGACATAAAGACACTGATACTTTATAAATGCAGCAAGCGTAGAGTGTAGGGCTGGGCGATATGGGAAAAATCATATCCCGGTACTTTTAGGAGGAACGACGGTATACGATATATGTCCGGTATTTTCCCATAAATGGTTACTTGAGAGTTAAAGTCTTTATTAAACATTTTTTAAGCAAAATATCATTCAAACACAGGGGTTTCCCTCCCTGTTTACAAAATAACAGCTGCACAAAATCTTTAATAAATAAATACAGTACAGGTTTTTCTATTGCTTAAAACTATAAGTTGCACAACATTTTAAATTATAAACAAAATCTTTGATAAATAAATACAGTACAGGTTTTTTTCCTGCTTAACAGTACTACTGTGCTGCTGTGCAAATAACAAAGTAAACAGAACCATAGAAAACATAGCTTCATTGTCAGAGCAAAAAAGGGAACACACTTAAACAGTAACACAACAAAAATTATTGTATGATAGAAAAGAACCACATTGAATGTAAATATGAGACACACAGTATTTTGTCGCAATTACAGTGTTGTTATAAGTAATCCTGTATACCACAGTTGTGTGATTAATAAACAAAAATTAAATCAGCTGTATATGTTTTTTAGTTACACATTTACATGTATGTATTGTGCACAATTATTAAACAGTACACATATTGAAGATATCTAAAGATAAGCCTTTTACTATATGTAAAAAATCCTACACTTTTTCTTTTCTTTTGTTTTGACTAAACCTGTTTTACTAAATATTAAATAAGGAGATGAAAATGAATAGACTATTGATATGAGAAGTAACAGAATTGTTTCAGTGTACTTTAACGAACTGCTGGTTAAGCATATAAAATGTAAACAGTCATTATAACAGACCAGAACGCAGAGCTAAATGTGTTAAAACGTACATGTAAAGAAGAGACCGTTGTGTAATAAATACAGTATTTATAATCAGTGAATCTGAGGTGGTTTCACTTTCGACATGCGGTATTAATTCATCCCATTTTGGCGTTTTTAATTTCTGTGAACACATTCAGGTGCAGCTTGTCAATTTGACAAGGCTTCTACGTACGTTCTTGATGTCAATTGTGGAAGAAATGATTGATAAAAGGTTTCTGATAAACTGCTATGACAGCTGCAGGAGCTGCGTGACATGTGTGCATGCGAGGGGGAGTCAGATTTACACGGGAGTCAGATTTTGATACTACGCCGGCCCTGCATGTTTCTCCATGTCGCGTCAGTGATGCGTCGTTCTTGAATGATTCGTTCATTTTGAACAAATCTTTTGTATGGAGTGAATCATTCATTTGCGCATGAGCACATTTGTGCAAGTGGAGCTTGTGTGCTGCCTTGGAGTGGTGTTTTACGCAGAATGCGCATGTGTGGCCTAAAACCATATCGTTATGAACAGTATTGGATAATCCCACATCGCGTTGGGGAATCTTATCGATATATCCCCAGAACTCGATATACCGCCCAGCCCTAGTAGAGTGTGAAGGTAGCTATTAAAAGTGTCCAAGAAGACACAAAATCATTAGATGCAATGATCGAGTGACTGTTTAGTCTGCATGTTACTGATGAAAAGATGAAGGATACTGTATTGCAGATTGAAACTGCGAAATGGCCTTAAACAATAAGTAAATGCACTACAGAATGTTACGTTTTCAAACACATGCGTTTTATCATATGCAGCACAAGCTTAGTTTGTGGTACCAACTGCTGGACACTTGTAGCCTGTTAGTCAGGGTTCAAAGTACATAAAAACACATTAACATGTTGTCACAGGGCTGCCCGATATGGGAAAAATCTGTTATCTTATTTTTCTGCGGTAAATATTGCGATATGTATACAATTTCACAAGATGGTTTAAATATATCTATATGACAGTTTTTTGGGAAGTCTGACAGTATTCAGGTACAGTAATTGAATAATCACAATGCAAAAAATGCTTTTCTTACTTTGCTTTGTTTTGTTTCTTATCCAAATACCTATTTTTTTGTAGATCAAGTAAAAATATTGTTTTGTTTTCACCTTCAGAAGAAATAAATTAAAATTAGGAGTAAGACAAGCAAATTATATGCCAATGAGTTAATTAAAATTACCTTATTTTCACTTTGAAAAGTAGATATTTGGACTAGAAACAAAACAAAAGTTTAAAGATTTTTTTTTTTACATAAATTATGTAAATATCTTTGTTACACCTCCAAACATCATACTTTTTGTACCCAAAATATCTCGAAACGCGTAGTCAAAGGTCTTAAAACACATGCAAATGATAAACTTTAACTCTATTATGGTTAAACTTAGCAGTGACTCTACAAATCACTTGTGTTCTGTGGCTCCTGGTCAACTATAATTCAGACTCATCATTGCATATCTTGCAATGTGACTACTGAGGACGCGCACATTGCGATATCAATGCTGAAACGATATATTGTGCAGCCCGTCACAGCTTGATTTTGCCCCATCATCCCCTCCTTTTTATTTCTTAATTTTTTTTTCAGCAACTCGGATATCATTCTGCTTGTAAATGCATCAACCTTTATTCTTTCGGATAATTATAGGTGAATATATTGATTTAATTTTGTTCTCACATTAAATTAATCACATAATGAATGGCAAAAAAATATAATTTAAACTCTTAAAGGAAAATGCCACTGTATATGGTAAGCTTCATTTTTAATTGGCAGGGTATAAGGTGGAGTAATTAGTACTTTTAGAAGGTCTACTTTTTACTCACACTTTGAGTAGCATATATCATCACTTATATAACATATAACAGATCACTTTAATCTACTTGCTGCACCAAATTGTTTGGTACTTTTACTGGAGTATGATTTTTAATCTTTCCATTTGGTTGGAGCTAAACTCTGCAGGACAATGGATCTCAATGTACATGTTTGGACACTTTTTTTCTGAGGTATTTGAAGCAGTTTTTAGCATGCTCGCAAAGAATTCTTGGTGAGTTTTGGTATTTGCTGGTCCAAGAAGAAGAGCTTACTAAAAGGGTTTATGTCATTCTAGTCCTAAATAGACTTTCGATAATAGTCTATATAATTTTTTACACACATTTTATCATCCACCCTGGGAAAAATCTATTTTGAAAGCTCAGAAAAGTAATAGTTCATACCGCAAGCCGTCCAATTTGAAGTATCATATATCTCGCTAGCATAAATGGGGAAAGTTCAGTCTAAGTTTAATGCTTGAGGTTTGGTAAAATAACCATCTGTATAAGCAATAATAACAGTAATGTGTGCCTAAGCATGATGCACTATTAATAAATCCAGTTCACAAGCCTAAAAAGTTCAGATATTAAATAATGTTTTTGCATTTCAATGGTGTAAAACTGCTTTCTGTCACCGTTTATGTATAACTCTAAAAGACTATCCAAATGTAGCCCTCTAAGTCTACTAAATGCAGCTATTATGGTCACGAAGCACTCATAAAAGAAATTATGAGGGGTTTGTTTTATTCTGATTGCACCTATTAAAATCAAGCACGTACACAGAAATGCAGAAAATGCCAGTGGGCTGGTAATGCTGGCACTAACAAGGCCGCGATTATGTGGCACAGTCTGTCTGCCATTGGAGAAAAGAGTGGGCGAGAATGGCAGAGATAGCAACAAGTGGTAAGAAAAGACTTTAATTGGCCTCAATGAATTTCAACTGTTGTTTTAGTCGCCAGACTCCACCAATATGGCTTCATTGCTTTTGTGCTTCTGGTTTGTAAGTCTGCTGCAGCCTAAGAGCTAAAAGGGACAGGGTCTTAACATGTTGGCTAAAGATTGGTCAGTTTCATTAACAGCAGGCCAGTTTCTTTCCAAGAGTCTCGTATGGTCTGTCGGATGTGCTCCGAGCCACATCTATCAGGCAGCGATGTGAACAGGCACTCCTGTGCACATGAGGAACCAATTAGTGGTTTGTGTTCAATCTGGGTTTTTCTCTTCCCAAGTTTTTTTTTATTATTATTATTTCTTCATTCTGCAGTTTTCACTTTCACGCAGCATATGCATGATTGCAAACAAGCTTCGTAGCTTGGAAAAGAATGCTTGAGAAAACTGTTACACTGCAAAAAAAAAAAAAAATAAAATAAAATAAATAAATAAAATTATATATATATATATATATATATATATATATATATATATATATATATATATATATATATATATATATATATATATATATATATATATATATATATATATATATATATATATATATATATATATATATATATACCCTAACCATAAGCAAGACTTAAAGGGGTGGTCCAGTTTTTTTTAAGGCTTGGTTGTGCTTATAGGGTGCAAAGCAAAGTGTGTTAATGCTTAATTTGTAAGACATCTTTATTTTTTCATACATCTTACTTTAATTATATACAGCTACTCAGCTAACATGAAAACGACTGTCATATTTCCTAGTTCCTCCAAAAGCCCGCCCTCAAGAGACTCTGATTGGTCAGCTAATATTATGTGCTATGATTCACGGATCGGCTTTACATCACCAGGAAGCGTCACGCCTCTAAACCGCTAACTTGTCCAGCATATGTTTTACGCAGCGGATGCCCTTCCAGCTGCAACCCATCACTGGCAAGTCCATACACACTCATTCACACACATTACAGACAATTTTAGCTTACCCAATTCACCTGTACTGCATGTCTTTGGACTTGTGGGGGAAACCAGAGCACCTGGAGGAAACCCACGTGAACACGGGGAAAACATGCAAACTCCCCACAGAAACGCCAACTGACCCAGACTTAAAGCAGCGACCCTCTTGCTGCGAGGCGAACATGCTACCCACTGCCCCACCGTGCAGCCCATTTTATAATTCTCTGAACATAATTAAACTTAAATTGTAAGCACTTCTCTCTGTGTCGTGTCCTTTGGAAGCCCAAATACAGAAACAGAAGAAGCTCAGTGAAAATAGCAGCACTGTGTTCGCGTGGGTTTCCTCCAGGTGCTCCGGTTTCCCCCACAGTCCAAAGACATGCGGTACAGGTTAATTGGGAAGGCTAAATTGTGTAATAGTGTATGTGTGTGTGAATGGGAGTGTGTGTTTCCCAGTGGTGGGTTGCGGCTGGAAGGTCATCCGATGCATAAAACAAATGCTGGATGAGTTGGCGGTTTATTCCGCTGTGGCGACCCCAGATTAATAAAGGGACTAAGCCCCTTAAATAACTTAATAACCATTTTGATTCACCAAGTAAGTGCTTCATATTTAGGAATGTTACATTTCTGATTGTTTGAATATTTGTACTAAAAAACATGACAATAGAGTTAAAAAAGGAACAAAATCAACTTTTGCAGTGTACTCACATTTGACAGCCTTGTTATTTTGGTCTCAGGGTTGTTATTGTTTACCAAAATCTATTTATTATACATCTTTTTTGAAAATTAAAATAAACATAACAAATATAACTTAAAACAACTTGGGAAAAATCAAAAATGTTGCCTTGAAAATTAAAAAAATGCGAACCTGAAATAAAAATAAAGGTAAAAAATACATCAAATAAATAAAAGCTAAAAGAATATGCGCCAAAATTATTCAAACTTTACTAAATAACTTTACTAATAACAATGAATCTGTTTTTGTTTACTTTCAAACATTTGAAACTTTGCTTATTTGCATAGTTAATATAATTTTTTTTCCTGTCTGGCCTTAACTGTTCAAGTTGAAGTTCATTTATTGGTCACCCTTTATTTTGATGGTGCATTTTTGAACTTAAGTTACATTGCATCTACACACCAACTAATGCTCATTAGATTATAAGTAGACTGTCAGGTTGGGGTTAGTGTAAGTTGACATGTACTTGCTAAGTTTCTTATAGTTAGTTAAATGTCTGTTGATGGAGCACTAATAACAGATATTAAGCAGACAGTCTCAATGGACCATCAAAAAAAAGTGTTACCCATTTATTTATAAAGGACATTTAAATACCGCCAAAAGACTGACCAAAATGCTGTGCGTAAGATTGAGTAATATTTAGTAAAAATATAAAGAAAATACAGAAAAAATAGAGCAAAACTGACCCTCTTTATGAGTTCAGACTTGAAAATGCTAAATGATATATGCATATAGTATATAGTCGTTCAAGATAAGTTCAGATTTACACAAAAAAACTTCCCACCTGTGATATGGTGACAGTTAAGGGGCAAAGATACCAACACTGACACTTGCACAAAGCAAACCTCCAATATTCATTTGGTAAATGTTTGCGAGAAACATCAGTCTCCACATCCTGTATCTCAGCTGCAGATTTTCAGATAGGTGGAGTCTGATTGAGACCAACGAAATGAGTCCAGTGAGATTTCCAAGGCCAGAGAAGGATACAGTCTGTAAAACTTTATGAACAAAAAGCACTTATTATGCCTAAAACATTGGGAACGTTGAACGAATTTACAGTCATGTTGATATGAGAGAAAAAGTGACATGGAAAGAACCACAGAGATGCAGGCGCGGCATGAGATCTGTATATTCTAGAAAGAGAAACCAATCTGGATTTGGCGTGCATAGTTTCTTTGAACGGCAAAGCCAACCCATGTCCCAAATTACATTCCCCTATTCCCCTTCCGTTTCCCTAAATGTTTCTTCTCTCGCATTCTCACTAATGCACACCATATGCGAAAATGGATTTATTCAGTCTAAACAACAACAGCAAAAAAAAAAAAAAAAAAAAAAAAAAAAAGTCTTGTTTGGACAAATCAAAGAGCTTATAAACATTTAATGTCATATTTTAAAAGAATCATAACTATTTACGAAACATAGACATTACAGAATGAATTTGTTTACTAAATATGTACGATTCTAAATGTGTCATTCCAGTCTGCAAACGGATTTCCAAAACAAATTTAAAGAGCTCAAATAAGTTCTGAGAAAAATATGTTCTGGCATGTTGAAACATTTAGGGCTGCACAATATACCACTTCAGCAACGATATTGCAATATGCATATCCACAAGTCACATCGCAAAATATGCAATGTTCAATCAACAGAATTGTATTTAATTACTGTGGCATATCAAGGCGAAAACAAGATTATTTTGCTTACCCCACTGGCTTATTTTGATGTAAAACTCTTTTCTTCTAAAGAAAACTAAACAATATTATTACTTCCTCTAAGATTTTTTTAATATTTGGACTAGAAACGAGACAAAGCAAAGTTTGAACAGCATTTTTTGCATTGTAATTATTCGATTTCTGTACCTGAATACTGTTAGACTCCCCAAAAAATCATCAAATAGAGCTATTCAAACTTCATCTGAAACGGTATTCATATCACAATATTTATCACAGAAAAATAAAACAGCAATATCACATTTTTCCAATATCGTGCAGCCCTTATGTACAGTAATGGATTACAGCGAATTCATTTTTTCGACTAGCTCTGGAAGTACTAGAAAGTGAACAAGCAGGCTCTATTTTATACTTAATTTGCAATGTGAAATGCATGTAGCTTCATCCACTTGTGATGAATATGCTTGTCATTACATGATGTCCGGTACATTGGTGCCTTTACTAAAGCCCTGCTCACACCTTGCAATTTCAGTCACGACTTAGTCCTCTGAGACATATTTTGAAAATACTAAAAGATTTCTATAATCCTAAACTCAAATGTGTGTTCTTTGATCGTTGGTTTGCCGTGTTCACTAACAGTTAATTAATAGCCACTGTGATAACAAATTATAATGAAAGTTCTTGCAGTGTTAGAAGAACTCAAACAATTTTCCTTCAGTGTGATTTCTCTTACTACTAGGCCTGTCACAATAATCAATATATTGACTTATCTTGCAATACTTGGAGATGACCTCAATATTACCTTTGCTGTTGCAATATATATTTACAAATTCACAAATAACGTTAAAGCCATTTTACAAATGACATTGACATTCTACCTCAGTGGCGACAACATTTATAATTGGAAATTTACCTAATAGGACATTTAATAGTTTACATAATAGGACATTTACCTCTTTAACATCAAATTATAGAATCTAAATAACCTTAAGAATGATAACTATTTTAAAGTGTTTGTGGCTATTTGCGCTAATATACTGTTATATAATCATTAAATAATCAGTGGCATGAAATGAATAACATTGCTTATATTAAATACAATAATATGGCTTATCGCAACAATTTTTGTGATAATATATCGAACAGCAAAAAATACATGCAACAAGCATCAAACCAAGAACTGATAAGAACGCTAAACCTGATTACGCAATAAGCTCGACAACTTCAAACCACCTCAAGGAAATTTAGATTTTTTAAAATCTGGCTTTAGTATCCAAGAATGTTATGAGTAAAATTAATGTTACATATGTTTATGTTTGCTGTGAGGCATTATTTCAGAAAGTGAGTTAGTGAACGTGTCATTAGCTATGTTTCCATCCACCTATTTTTTTGCACATGTTGGATATGCGCATAAAAGGTTGCTGGAAACGCAAAGATGCGCATACATTTTGAAAATACGAATAAAACACATGCGAATAACTGAGTAGGATAAACTTTTTAATCGATAAGATGCACATAAACTACGATGGAAACACTTTTACCAAACAAATTCCTGTATGCGCATTAACAAATGTCATGTGATTTTGTTATAAGAGATATTTGATGATCAAAATGTGTGTAAATAAACAAACCAGCAGACTGAGCACCCTTTAAACCATCTGAACTGTTGTTTTGGTCATTCTAAAACGCCTCGTTGGATGGAAATAGGCATGGGCCGGAATAAGATTCTGACGGTATGATAACCTTGGATAAAGATATCACAGTTTCACGGTATTGTGATTACTGCTCTAAAATATATTCTTTTTAAATGTCTGGGTAAAAAAACAACTGTTTTTTTTTCTCCTTTGAAAACAATATATTTTATGTTTTGAAAGATTTAAGATATTTTGGAGCAGTAAACTTCTGCTGTCTTAGTTAGTTTCAAAAACACAGATTTCTTTACAATTTAAAACAACATCTTTGGATATCTTTTCTGCTGGAGACACTGTTGTCCTAAAAAAAAACAAAAAAAGTAAATAAAAAACGTACACACGGTATTACAGAAAATTTTGGCGGTTTTAAAACCTTGACTATTCCAAACCACGGTATACCTTGAAAACGGTTATCGTCCCATGCCTAGATGGAAACACTGCTTTATTCACACGTCTTTTATGCGATAATCCAGTTTTGCGCATAACGTTAATTCGCATTTTTAGATGAAAACACATTTTCTCTGATTTATCAGGTCGTCAGATTGTGCATTTACTACGGACAGTACAACGTATTGAGTCAGCAAGAGTAATTAATAACAGGATTTTCATTTTTGGGTGAACTAACCCTTAAATGGACTCTATAGTAAAAGATCCCAATCCAATAGGGCACCTTTGGGATGTGCTGGAACAGGAGATTTGCATTATGGACGTGCAGTCAACAAATCTGCAGCAACTATGTGATGCTATCATGATAATAGCACTTTTCTAGCATTTTGCTTAATCTATAGCACTGAATAAAGGCAGTTGTTGTGACAGCAGAAATGGTTCAACCTGATACTAGCCTCAGGTGTATCTCATAAAGTGAAAGTAGTATGTTTTTTCAACATTATTAAGCAGATGAGAAGATTTGTCAAGCCTACTCAACAAGGTTGAGACATTCTTAAAAATACATGGCAATCAAAAGAAGGTATGACAGCAAGAAGGTCGCAGGTTCAAGCCTCGGCTAGGTCAGTTGGCATTTCTGTGTAGAGTTTGCATGTTCTCCCTGTGTTCATGTGGGTTTCCTCCGAGTGCTCCAGTTTCCCCCACAAGTCCAAAGACAAGCGCTGTAGGTGAATTGGGTAGGCTAAATTGTCGGTAGTGTATGTGTGTGAATGGGAGTGTATAGGTGTTTCTCAGTGATGGGTTGCGGCTGGAAGGGCATCCGCTGCATAAAACATATGCTGGATAAGTTGGCAGTTCATTCCGCTATGACGACCCCTGATTAATAAAGTGACCAAGCCGATAAGAAAATGAACGAATGAATTTTAACAATGCAATAGACAGGCATTGAAATAAGAATGTGAAAACAAACATCCCAAATAAATAATAATAAATGTTAACAACAAAGTTGTTAAAAAAATCTACTATAGTAATTTATAGTAAATACTACAGTAATTTATAGTAAATACTACAGTTTTAACCATACTGACGCTGAGATGTTGCGCAATCAGCTAAAATGTTGCTAGAATTGGTTTTTATGGATGGTTGATTTACAGTTGAAATTCAGAATTATTTGCCCACCTGTTTATTTTTCCCCTAATTTCTGTTTAACGGAGAGAATTTCTAAACATATTAGTTTTAATAACTCATCTCTAATAACTGATTTATTTTATCTTTGCCATGATGACAGTAAATAATATTTGACAAAATATTTTTCAGAACACTTCTATACAGCTTAAAGTGACATTTAAAGGCTTAACTAGGTTAATTAGGTTAACTAGGCAGGTTAGGGTAATTAGGCAAGTTATTGTATAACGATGGTTTGTTTTGTAGACTATCGAAAAAAAATGCTTAAAGGGTCTAATAATTTTAACCCTAAAATGGTTGTTTTTTTAAATAAAAACTGCTTTTATTCTAGCTGAAATAAAACAAATAAGACTTTCTCCAGAAGAAAAAATATTATCAGACATACTGTGAAAATTTCCTTGCTCTGTTAAACATCATTTTGGGGAAAAAAAATGGGGCTAATAATATTGACTTCAGCTGTATATTGCATCACCAAAAATAATTGAGGTCATGTCAGTGTGTTGTCCATATATTGGTTATTGTGACAGGCCTAGTGAGGTACACATTTGTAATATTCCTTTAATGACCTGTTGGGAACAAAAATGTATCCTTTGTGACAGATTTTGTACCTTTATTTCTGAGTGTGCAGTTTTGAAAATACCTGTGTTCATGTAGACATAGCCTAAGTCAAACAGCTCAGAGTAATGTAATGAAATGTGCATTTATAGAGTGATCGTGATTCCAGAGTAAAAGTGCATACATCTGCAAGCCCAAATAAACTAAAGATGTTAAAATAAATAATACTCTAAAAATAAATGACACTCTCATGAGAGACTACATTTCATACGTGGTTTACAAAACCATATGCTCCATGCAAAACAGTTTAGCTGAACCAAGCCTGTGAAACATTTGCCGATCATTGATTATGCAGCAATTTCAACAAACCTTGGCATAAATCATTCCTTTCAGAAAACATAATATTAATCAAACTCTAATATGAGCAGGCATGTTTTCACTTTGAGCCATGATATGATAAACGAAAGTATTATAAGCCCTGTGTGATACTTCTACTCTTCAGCTCGCCCACCTTTCTCTGCGCTCTTTCCTGTCAGCGCTGCCTCGCACCGTTCATGGCTACGACGGGGCTTCCGGCACTGTCCGCCCCTGCATCTTCATTCTTACTCAAACTTCTCAAACATAAGAACTCTCACCTCCCACAATGTGAAAAGGAGCAAGAGAAAACCTGATACAAAACCCTTGGTGGTTTATTTGAAGAAACTAGCTGGCAGATTTCATTCTGTACAAACAATTTCGTCAATTACGTTTATTTGACTCTACAGGATAAACAGAAACAAATGACACAGATTCATTCCAAATTTTCGTCCAAGCCCATTCAGATCTGTTTGCGTTGAGAATGTTATGAAAGAAACATTGTTGTGTCTTTCGGCAGCGCATGGCCAAAAACTAAACATTCATAAAGACTAGCAAGAAAGATTAATTCATGTACTTGACATCTTCCAAACCCAAGATTACTTGAAACCATCTAACAAACTGAACACTGCAGTGTTATTTTAGTATCACTAGCTATGTTTCCATCCAAAGTTGCAGCATTTATCTATACAATAAACTGAATTATTGCTTTAAATGTCAGTGAATGCAGCACTATTTCCATTACATGTGTGCAAGAACATAAAATCATAATTTCCTGGGAAACTAGCACAATGTATCAGTAATAAAAAATTAAGCTCCTCCAGGCAGAGAAACCATTTGCATTCATAATGCATTAGTTGTGCTTAGAGAGGAAGACTACACATGTTAATTATTGTTGAATTAATCCAATGTTATCTTGCGTCTCTCTTATACTGCGTCCTCTAAATTGTTGATGATGGTCCTTTGCCTATTATTTTTTGCAGATTATTAAAAGAAAATGATTAATTATAATGTGAGATAATGATAAAGATAATAATGTGATTGAGCAGCCTGATCTCATGAGAAAACGTAAGTATTTTACGTTTTGACAGTTTAGTGGCTAATTCGTACGAATTCGTACGAGTTCAGTCGTACGAAATGGTACGATTTTAAAAAGGAGGCGTGGCACCTAACCCCGCCCCTAAACCCAACCGTCATTGGAGGATGAGCAAATCGTACTAAATTGTACAAATTAGATCGTACGAATTCGTACGAATTAGCCACTAAAAAAAAAAGTTACGAATTGCCGTGAGACTGTGTTGGATTGAGATGTTTGTTTTGAAAGTTACTTCATCTATTAAAGCGAAAATCACATTAATCTTTTGACATGCATTAAGGAAGTTATACTCTAGGTAAATGTGTTTCTATGGTAGATTAGGTGTATATTCTTTAATCCGATAAATATTTATATATTTTTATTTGCACATTTCTATCAAATTACAATCAAATTAGCATTAATATCACAGGTTTTTTATGTAATATTTCCCACTTTAATTTTAAACATGTTTCTAGTTTTATTTTTATTCGCTTTGGCCGTACATTTTAGGGCTGTACGATATTGGAAAAATGTAAAATTATACTGTACTGTACTACACTGTAACTGGAGTTTTGGAAAATCTTCACCCTGGCCGGAGTTTTCAGAAAGTTTTAGTTTCGGTCACCTAATAACCTGCTGCTTTTTCATGTTTTATTACAAATAGCCAAACCTTGTGTAAAAAAAACTGCGGATTTAGAAATAACAATGTTCTTGTGGACACAGGACCTTAAAACTATTTATATTTATGCATAAAAGCTTTTAAACAAATAATAATGAAAACACATTATCATGTATATGTAACATCAGATTTAAGTTTCTTGCGCTTTTCCCGTCTTAAACATTATATAGACACAGTTTTCCCTGCCTTTGTTTAAAAAAAAAATCTCTGTCCACATGAAAATGCAATAATGCACTGTTATACATGATAAAGGCATGCAAACCAACAGGTGATAAAAGCCATTCATCCTGGGTTCATATGCAGAATTAAGTATTTGCACTGCATACAAGTTAATGCAAAAATAAGAAAAACGGTGGATTACTATCCCGTGGTGTGGATGACGCAAAATGTGTGACGTGTTTGCTGCAAACTCACAGAATTCACTTTAATCAGTCAATGCCAATAGCATAGTGGTTAGTGTGCTGTCATCACAGCAACCTGAGTTCAATTCCCAGCTCAAGGTCCTTTGCCGATCATCACCCTCTCTCAATTCTCTACACTGTTCTATCCATTAAAGGTTAAAACCCTCCCTAAAAAAAGTATTCACTTTAATCGCTTCTTCTGAATTTGGTGTGAACCCAGCCATGTTGACCAATCAGAAAGAAGAAAACAGAGCGCACACCGATGTCATGAGGTAAAACCTCAGTTTAGTGGTCACACGACTGCACTGTAACTGGAGTTTTGGAAAATCCTCACCCTGGCCGGAGTTTTCAGAAAGTTTCAGTTTCGGTCACCTAATAACCTACTGCGTTTTCATTTGAACGATTGGCCAAACCTCATAGAAAAAACTGCAGTTTTCAAAATACCAATATTCCTGTGGAGAGGGCCATAGAAACCTATGTAAAACTATTTACATTCATATAAAAGCGTTAAAACAAATTACTCAAAACACATTAATGTATAAGCTCTTTTCCACATCTAAAACTTTTTTTGAATTTACAGACTAACAACAACAAACTAAAAAAATGCTTCCACTGCAATATTAAACCATAAGCCAGACACTTTGACACATTGTCAACTTGTCAATCACTGTAATTGCACCAATCAATTCTCTGCTCTTTTTGGCAATCATTATGATCTTCTTGTCTTTGAGGCACACAAGATAGACAGAAAGCCCATCACAAAAAGACAAGCTGGGAGAAATTAAGCATCTGTGGTAAAAGCATGATGCCAGAGGGCTTCCTCCATGACATTTACTGCTCACCGCTGGCCCAGCATGCTAACAGACAGTAAACAAAACAAAAGCACATGTGGTGTCACCACTACAGACATCCATTTAGCACTGAAAACCTACACTGCAAGCAATATCACACACGACGACAACCCAGTTTTAACCAACAATGCCGTCTAAACAACAAACTACGGCAAGCAGTTTAAACATTGTTTTTTTTTTAAATAAATAGTATTTCTTTTTTATACATTTGGGGTAAAAAAAAAACTAGAATAAAAATTTAATAGGGATGGGTGTGTTTTCATTTTAACTGATTGTTATATTTGAGCAATTCCAGCATTATGGATGTGACATTTACAGTAAAAACTCAAAACATAAATTCACAGAGAAAGTATATGGTAACATTATATTAAAACATCTGTTTATATTTTCCAAAACAAGTAACCACAGAGTTATGGGATGAGAAAAATATCAACCTGTAAACATTTTTTATATTTTAAATGAGGAAAATAGACATGCATTATGGATGTGACCAAACAAAGTCTGCGAGTTTACAGTATATAACCCACTTTGTAGAAATTCTGTGAATTAAACTACACAACTTAAAAGTAATAATGCTAATCAGTAGGTCTGCACAATATTGGAAGAATCTGATATTGCGATGTTTTATTTTTCTGCGATATGAAAAGACAGTTTGAATATTTAGCAGTTTTCTGGCGAGTCTATGGGCGAGTCTAACAGTAATTAGGTACAAAAATGAAATATTCATGATGCAAAGAAATGCTATTCTTCCTTTGCTTTGTCCTGTTTCTAGTCCAAATATCTAAAAAGTCTTTGATCCAGTAATAATATTGTTTTGTTTGCACCTGAAGGAATTAATCATTTTTTTTAATTATCTCCCAGTGTGGCAAGTAAAATGATCTTGTTTTCACTTTGAAATGTAGATATTTGAACTAGAAACAAGACAAAAATTCTAAGTAAGAAAACCTTTTTTGTTGCATAAATCGTATCAATTCTGTATAAATAATTATATAAAATAAATTTTTGTTACACCTCCAAACATCATCATTTTTGTGCTCAAATGTTCTGAACTCTCTTGAAATGCTCAGTCACAGGCCTTAAAAACACAAGCAAACTGTACAAATCGGAGGTTTTCTGTGGCTCCTGCTCATTTCAGACTCAACATTGCTTATCTTGAGATATATCTGGCTCACTATAGAGCAAAAATGATTGATTTTATTTTACTTTCCATTTTTGAATTTATGAGGAAAAAGTTAGGTTATGGATGTGACACCTCTGTGTTATGGATGTGACAGATGTAAAAATTGGCACCTGTGTCACAATAGTAAATCATATATAATTGTTTGAAAACACTGACAGAGACATTTTTGAGTATTTTTACAGTTCTGTAAAATACAAGCATACACAAAAAACCTAAAAGGGTTTTTTTCATGGCAAGGTTGACATTTACATGGAACTGCTCTTTTATGATAGACTTGATTAAGGGTGCTTTTACACTATCACTTTAGGTCCGCACCCGGGTTCGTTTGAATCAGTTCAGTACATTTAACTATTATGATTTGTGAATTAACATTGTCTTCTGAACTCAGGTGCACATCTGTGAACTGTACCCGAGTCCGCTTGAAAGAGGTGGCCTGGGGTATGGTTTGCGTGAACTCTGGTCCGGTTCACTTCTGGTATGAACGCAATCGTACTAAATAACGGAAGTGAAGTTGCTAACTGTACAACAAACTATCGTTTTTATAACGTTCATTCGTCTGTGTGAGTGTCTGTATATCACGTACTGTACCTTGGTGACAAGCAGGGTTGATCCAGGGCAAGCACAGTGATAATGTCTGCTTGTCTCGCCCAACAGCTTCAGCAGACATTGCATTATGTTCTGAATGTTTCTAACATTTTTGCAGCAGATGGACGGGAGTCACTTTCTGTATGTCCAAAACCAAAAGATTCAGGAAAAGCAGAATGACTGTGATGTGCGTTTGTCTTTCCATTTTGGTGATTTGCTTCTGCAGCAGCAGCTTGATGACGCAAGTGTACCAGGGTTCAGAAGGAAAAAAGACGGTGTGAACAAACCAGCCGAGAAGGTGGCAAGGGGAGGCAATCAAACTTGGGTTCAGTCCAGGCAATTGAACCAAGGGTAAAGCACCATACAACTTATAATGGTGTGATTGTTTTGTAAGTGTAGTTCATCTTGAATAAGTGTGAATGCTGACATTTTTCAGAGGCCTCATAAAAGCTACTTTTTCTTAGTTTGTTTTGTACAGTAATTAAGAACTATTTAAACAGTAAATGGACTAAATACAAAATTTCCTTTTTCTTAGTTCGGACCAAACTAACCTAAAAAACTGAATTAATACAAATGTGAGCACACACTTACAGTATTATTTAGATCTTTTGCTATGAACAATATAAAGGTCTTGTGAAATGAAAATAATACATTTTAGATGTTAGTTTCAGGATAGTTAGATAGATCGTTTAGTTTTAAGGATATCTATTAGCTAGTGTGCACCAAAACAGTGACAAATTTAGTGTTTAATTCACTTAAGCCTAAGTGGATCAACGGTTTTATTCACCTCACCTCATACTTGACCAATCTAATGCTCTCTAGAATCAGACATGCCCCGCCCCTTTCAAGATGCTTCTCATTTGCTTTTCATTTGATGCGCTTGAGCTTCATTTGACCACTCTCACTGGCAGAGCTGTGATAAAAAGTAAACATTATTGTTTTTGTGGAGGAGCTATTCTGTCCGCCCTGTCTTCATTTTTCTGTTGAGATTTCATCAAACATCAAATTAAAACTGCACATTTCAAAGCACTTCAGTTTAATTTACTAACTTTATTATTATTATTATTTTATTATTATTAATACTACTAAAAAAAACTTAATAACCCAAAGAAAAGGCTTTAAGACCAAGCGGAATCCTTTATTGGCTGCCTCTTCAGTGGGACTTCAGCTAATCCGTTTTGGCCAATGCTAACAAATATTTTTCACGAGTTTTTTCATCCAGCTGTGCACAAAAATATACAATCTGACATAAGAGAAGTCTTCTTTCGCTACTGTATTGTTCTTAAATAGGAAAAAAAAAACATTTTACAAGTGACTTTCATTCTAAATGTTTTAATTATTATTTTTTAAATGGCAAAATTGAGTTGAATGTGCTGGTCAGTTTGTTATTTGCCTAATAAATGGCCATAGGCAACAGTTTTTAGTTTAAAACTTTAACAGACGCCCTTTTATCCCTAATGATATATGATGTAATAAATTTAAAAATAAGTCTTTTTTTCACATTTCTTTATTCCAAATCTTCGGGAAATATTTTGTACATGAGAAAGTGTGGTTTTGATGACCATCTGACAAGCTAATCCAGTTAAAAATAGTGCTTAAAATGTCACTAAAATGCAGTATTTAAATCTCATAATTAAATGGAAAATGAGGCAAATAACTACTGATAACACTTTTTGAGAAGAAAGAACCACCGCTTTCACCAGGCTTGCTACGGGCCTGCAGGGTCTGGTAAATTATTTAACAATAAAACTAATAGAGACCTAAAAAATAAAATAAACAAGATAACTAGTCATTTCTAACAAATAACTGTTAAAGTGGCTTGCCACAATGTTTCAGAAACAATCAAAGTAAGATAAGAAACAGCCATCAGGCCAACAGAGGAAGTGAGAATTTTCTTTTTCTGTTGTATTCTGTTGACAGAAATTATGCAATGAACTGCCGCTGTTGTTGTTGTAGGTGTAGGTCTGTCATTAAAGCAAAAACATCACAACAAAATGTAACACAAATTCAAACCAAATAGTGCAAAAGATTACACAAAACACTATAAAAATCAATAAAAACAACAGCTTGTGCAGAAATTGATCATATGTTTTCACAAAAATCCATAGTTTCTATAATTAGTGTTAAAAATACATTCAAACGAGCCTCTTAGCAAGGTGCGAATTAAAAACAAGATGTATGGGGGGTTTAATAGTAAGAAATTGCTTTCTCTGATCTCTAATCTTTATAATAAATATTAATCATTAAACATGTTTAGTATAAATATACATTTGATTCCCCTATATATCAATGCTAGGAAAAATATCATTTGATAGTCTGAAACTGGCCGTTCTAGAGCACCGATAGACATCTGAAGTATTTACAAAACACATTTCTTGTAAAATAGGGGTTTATATCTGCATGTAGCCTAAAAAAGAAATATTAGACACATAATAAACCCAATAAATGAAGAGAACTTAAACCAACGGAGTACAGTAAAACCCAATAAATTAAGGCAGCTCAAACTGTTTGGGGAAACCGATTGCTACAAACCATTTGAGTAAAAAAAAAAATCAATCAATCAATATGAGTACTGTGAACATACTCCATTTAAGTTGAATGAGGTATTTAATTAACGCATTGCCTTCAACACTGAGTTCAAAACTCTTCAAATAAGCAGAATTAACTTTCAGTCCATTTTGAGTTAACTACACTCATTTCATTTGATAAAGTTTACTATTAGGTTTTACAGTGTATAATACGTTATCAGAATTTGTGTTTAATTTAGCTAAAGCCGTTGGTTTAAAAGTATTGAACGCATTCTTACGCTAGTCAGGCCTGTTTTCTGATTTTTTTAGACACATTTCAGTTAGCCAGAGCTCCCAGCAAAACACCAGCCTGTCTGGCCACATTACGAGACCAACAAACAAGTTTAGACTTGCTTAAGCTACTCTTTTAGCTCAAATCAAACAATCGTAAACGCTATAATACAATAATTACAGTAACCGTTGTCGGAAACTTTGTTACCATGGTGTTTTTTTTCTACGAGGGAAGCCTGATACAGTGTCAGTAACTGTTACACCCTGCAGTTACATACACACGCGCTTCATATATAATAAAACAACTAGATATACATATAAAAAGTGTATATTCATTAAATAAAGTAAACTTAATTACGGTTTAGTTTAGTTTCAACCGTTTTAACCGCATGTTTAAATGTCAACAGTAGCATGCGTTGCTTCATTCGCATTTTAACAAACTCAGTTGTTGATAGTGTTTAGCTAAACTAAGTTAGTTAACTCAACAACAAACTAAAAACACCAAACTAAAAAAACAAAAGTTGCTTTAACAACAAACTAACGTTAAAAACAAAAGTTCTCGTTTATATTCATGTTACGAAGACATAAACAGAGTAAATGACAGTATTTATCAACTCACCAAGACTGGTCGTAGATCCATCCATGACTGAATCAAACACTCCTTGCAGATTTCACAATTTTCGGATTAAATGAGTATGTCCCATTGGCAGTAAGGCAGTGTGTGCAGTCAGCTGCAGCATTGCCTGGTGTTTGCGGGACCCTCACGCACAATAAACACTGAGCCACTGAGAGGATTGCAGAAGTTGTTGTAACTCTGAAATCACGAATCCAGGAAATGAGCACAGAGTGAATCTATCTTTCGCATGAGGAGGCAAGTGCAACTCAGGCTGGATTCGCTCCAGAAACCGCGTCCGTGTAAAAAACGTTGATTTCTAATTCATCCTTCTCTCCACGCGAAGCGAAACTGAAATAAATCGCGCTAATCCGCTGCTCTACCGTTCCCTCTCTCAAAACCCCGCTTAAAGGCAAACTAAAAACAAAACTTTGACAGCTGCAGATGGGAGTTTTTTTAGTCGATACATCTCTGCCATCTAGTGTTGATGGATTGAATAACGTAGGAACCAATATATGAGGGAATGCGTCTTTCTAGCGTTTCAGGGGGAGGTTTGTGGATGGCGCACCAGGAAACTCGCCGGTGCGTGTTTGAAGGAGACTTGACAGCAAAATGAACCCACTCAATTCAGGGATCGTGAGTACATTTAAAGTATTATTTACGCTTGTTTTGTAATTCATAGTCTATTTTTTATTTCGGATAATTATAAATATGATACAATCCAACAGCGAAAGCCACAGATAATGTGATTGTTGCATTATATAATCATGCATTACACTTGTTTGGCATTGAATTCCCAGAATAAATAGATAGATAGATAGATAGATAGATGTCACAAAGTGATGATCATTGATTTTAATTGAATCATTTAGATATACCTCTATTAAGAAATATTGAGACCACTTGAAAATCCCGTTTTTATGCTCCAAATCTAATTATTTAATATGGGGAAGCAATTAGAATATTAGAATAAAGTATAATTTAAAAAGCGATATTTTGAAGAAAGCTAGAAACCTGTCAACATTAACATCTACAGAAGGAAAACCTGTCACCAACTTTTATCATAGGAAAACCTGTCACCATTGACTTCTATAGTAGGGAAAACCTGTCACCATTGACTTCTATAGTAGGGAAAAACCTGTCACAATTGACTTGTATAGTAGAAAAACTATTGTCTTCTATAGTAAGGGAACCTGTCACTATTGTCTTCTATAGTAGGAACAGGTTTTCAGCCTTCTTCAAAATATCTTTCTTTGAGTTCCAGTCCACTTGAAACCACTTTGGAACAAGGGAAAGGTGAGTAAATGATAGATTTACAGTTTTGGATGAACCATGCCTTTAACATAACAGTATATCATGACAAACTCCTGAGAAACAGAGAACTTCCAAGTGGTTAAGTTATTTTTAATTACGTTAAGATACATTGTTGTCACAAAGAGTTAAATATTCTAATACGTTCTGTTGTTTCCTTCTAGGCTTATTTCAGTACATCTGTAATTGATCTGAAATGATTTGTGATGTCGTCATCATGAGCGCCTCTCATCATCTGCTACGGTTGCAGTGCGTCAGGTGCGTTTCCCGTTTTTTGGGAACCCCTGTAAGGCGAGTGATCCTGCCTGGCCGAGCACATCTGAAAACCCCTGGATCACAGCACATCCATGTTCAGGTACATCTTTACATCTGAATAATGCTGGATTAGAGACTGTGGGTGCCTGCATTAAAGGGATAGTTCACCCCTACTATTTACACAGTGTTTACAAACTTTCTTTATTCTCTTGAACACAAAAGAAGATATTTTGAAGAAAGCTGAAAACCTGTAACCATTGATGTCCATAGTAGGAACAAAAATACTATGGAAGTCAATGGTTACAGGTTTTAAGCATTCTTCAAAATATCTTCTTTTGTGTTCAACAGAATAAAGAAATGTTTGGAACATTTACTCACCTTTTACTTGATGACACAATTTCATTTTTTTGTGAACGGTCCCTTTAACCCCTCTGCTTGTTTGTTTTTTAGCTCCTGAGGCCATTCCACCGCAGTGCAGTGTGTTCCACGGACCGCCAAAATCGGACAGACATTGAAAAATTAGTTGAGGACGAGACACGTCATAAAGACAAAACTTTAGTCACGCATGATGATATTTTGACCGAGCTGCTGGAGACTCAAAAACCAAAGTCGAATTTAACAGGGTCGTGGAAGTTTTCAAAAGCAAGGACATTCGGCGACGAGGGCATGTGGAGTTTATATACGCTGCCCTGAAGAAGATGCCCGAATTTGGTGTCGAATGTGACGTTACCGTTTACAACAAACTCCTGGATGTGTTTCCTAAAGAGGTGTTTGTGCCACAAAACTTCATACAGAGGATGTTCAACCACTACCCACGGCAGCAAGAGTGTGGAGTCCAGGTGCTGGAGCAGATGGAGAATTATGGTGTGTACTTGTGTGTTTTTGTTTTGAGAAAATAGAAACTGATTAAATTGCGTCATTGATTTTTATTTTTATTTTGTTTTTTTAATTCTTTGCCTTCAATATTTTGCCAGGTGTCATGCCGAACATAGAAACCAAAGTTTTATTGGTTCAGATTTTTGGGGAGAAGAGTCATCCCATAAGGAAGTTCCAGCGTATCATGTACTGGTTTCCTAAATTCAAGCACACAAACCCATACCCCGTCCCACATGTGCTTCCCAGTGATCCAGTAGAGCTTGCTCAATTCAGTCTAACACGGATTGCTGCTGATCTGGATGCTAAAATAACAATCTACCAGGTATGTTTATTTAAGTTTGACAAGGTTGCATTTCTGTGATAGTACAGTGTAGTGATATACAGGGTTCCCACTTTTTCATGAACGCCACATTCAGGGCTTTTTTTAAAGCACCATTCATTTTAAATCAAGCACCTTTGTAATTAATACCACAGCATATGTAGCACCATGAAAGTCCTTACTGTACTTAACATTTCATTTACACTTAATATTTACATTACAAATGTACAAATTACAGAGTAATTTTCAAACATTTTAACTGTTTAAACAGTCATTTTTAAAGAACTCCTATAACATGTTTAAATGCAGATTTTGAAATATTGATAAATGATTATATTTTATTTTCTATTTACATTTAAGATTTTTTTTTAAGATTATTATATTTCTGGGGGTTTTTGTGTTCTGTTTTTGACATCAGCACAGTACTATTTTTATTTTATTTCAAATCTAATTCAAGCAATTTCAAGCACCTATGTTGTTTTTGAGTATTTTCCAGGCCTTAAATCCTTATGCCTGAAATTAATGAGCTTTCAAGAAGGGTGGAAACCCTGGAAATATTATACCAATTTAAAATAAATTTTCTATTTTTAATATTTTATTCTGATTTAATTAATTATATTTGAATATATTTTAAAATGTAATTTATTCAGGGTGTCCACGGAGTCTTAAAGTTTTAGGCCTTAAGTCTTAAATTCACTGAAATATTGTGTTGTAGGTCTTAAATCATTTTAAACAGGTCTTAATTTACCTATGTCCAGGTAAAGCTAACTTATCGGGCCGACACACAACAACAGTTTTTTTATATTTAAGGTTTTTTTTATTGCAAAGAAATGCAATTCAAAACAGCTGTAAAGACATTTACAGAAAATTCTCAAATTCATTCACTGATTTATTTTCTTTTCGGCTTAGTCTCTTTATTAATCTGGGGTCGCCACAGCAGAATGAACCGCCAACTTATCCAGCACGTTTTACGCAGCAGATGCCCTTCCAGCCGCAACCCATCTTTGGGAAACATCCATACACTCACTCACACACTACAGACAATTTAGCCTTCCCAATTCACCTGTACCGCATCTCTTTGGACTGTGGTAAAAACTGAAGCACCCAGAGGAAACCCACGCGAACGCAGGGAGAACATGCAAACTCCACACAGAAAAGCCAACTGACCCAGCCGAGGCTCAAACCAGCGACCTTCTTGCTGTGAGGCGACAGCACTACCTACTGCGCCACTGCGTTGCCTATTTTCCAAAATAAATTTGCTAATCTAATTTAGAAAACTAAAGCAACACATCTATTACATGATCTTCCATTAATACAAAAACTATTTACAGACGTTAACCTGACCATTAGAAAAAATCCTTAGTGTTTAGCCCTGTATATGCCTAAAATTTCATTCATAATAGTGTTAAAAAGTCTTACATTTGACTTGAAGAAACCTGCAGAAACCCTTTTTATTCCACTGATGCAATGCTGAATATTCAGCAGCCATTTTTTTCAATCATTGTAATACACAGATTTGTTTCTTAGGAAACAATTATTATTATCCTATTGAAAACTGTTTATTTCTGATTTAAGAAACATTATAAATCTCTGTAGTGTATTTTGTATTTAAAGTGCCTCTGCTAAAAAGAATCTCATTGCTCTCATACTTTTTATGGTAGTGTGTATTTCACAATATTAGGAAATAATGGCTTTCAGTCTGATAAATGTGATTTATTATATTTTAATCTTTGCAGTATCCATCAACAGACATCACAGAATCAGGAGAAGAGATCACACGTCCTCATATTGTTGGTACGTACTGTAGGAATAACCATTAAATGAGTTTTCCATGTCTTTTTACTGCCACAGAAAATATGAAAAACTCATTTGTTTATAAAAAAAGGGTCCTTTTAATACAAATTGATGCTATCCACTAATTAATTAAATAAGCCCTAAGGTTTTTAAGAATGTTTGTAACCAGTTGATGATGGCCATTAACTTTTATAGCATTTCTGGATATTGTTTGGTGAAATAAGCACGAAAAAAAGCCTATTGCATCTTTCATGTTGTCAGGTATTCAAAGTCCAGACCAGCGCTCTCTTCTGGCCAAACACAACCCCTGCAAGCCTGTGTTTGTGGAAGGCCCATATCCACTGTGGCTCAGGCAAAAGTGTGTTCATTACTACCTACTCAGAGCAGACCCTATACCAGCTGAGGAAAAGGTACTGGCATCGGGCTACTGATGGCATTTAATATATTAACATTCACATATTTTATGTTCTTTTGAAATTAGCCTCTTATGGTGCCTAAAGCTGCATTTGTTTAATTACAAATACGTAAAAGTACCTTCTTATTATTATTATCAAAACTGAAGAGTTTTTACTGCCTAAAATTATTGTGGAAACTTAGTTTAATAGTTTAGATGAAATTTTTTTATACATTTAGCAAGGATGGATCTAATTAATTGACCCATTGCTAAGCCACACCCGAAACCGCCACACACCAATCGTGGCTTAGCAACCGTAGCTACGTGCAGGAGGCCTGTCAAGCTTTTGAGAGGTAAACAAGCCAAAGCATTGTGCGTATGGATTGTGCAAATCTGTTACCGGTATTCTCTATATTATGAGCACTGCTTCGTTTAAGCCCTCGCAACAGTAGTCATAGTAATAGCAATCATATTTCCATCTGTTTCAAGCTACGAATATTTGAAATTACATATCAACAGAACAAAACGGAGATGTGATCACAATTGGAGCACTTGCGATCAATATACTTCACCCGCAGCTGTTTTTCAGTCATTTATAACCCTCATGTCCATGTCAGAGCTAATATTCACTGTTTTCACCTGCCTTTTAGAGATTTAGTCATTGGTAGGGCCAGATGGAATCTGCAGATGTTTTTTGCTATTTCTGCTGAGAATTTTGGTAAAAATTTGCGGATTTCTGCTAAATTATTTTGGGAGTATCATAACTAAAACCTTAATATGTGAAATAAAAAATACCTTTTTAACTTTTATTTAATGTTTAAATTGCAAATCCAATTAGATTCACTTCATTTGGTAAACAAAGCAGGTCTCTCATATAATATATCTACTAAAAGACAGAAAATATTACTGTACAAACTGCATTGTACATAAATCAGACGAACATTTTCATATTAGTCAATAATATTACTGTAATTAATTAAAAAACTGAATAAATATAGATTTACACACATTTATTCGAGTAAATAAACAGAATTAATGATGGGCTAAAAATCTGAGGAAATCTGTGGAATTCTGCGCGCACAGACTCCGTGTGGGCCTAGTCATTGGTGACGGCGTTGTAGCCGGTTAGTGTCTGCTTTTATATTTGATGTCTGATTAATATTTGCTGGTAAGGAAAATCTACTTGTTCACTTCTGCTATCAATACTTTGATTTGCATTTCAATTTATTTATTTTCCACTTAACAGCAAATTAGAATAGAAACTGTATAAAAAGCACACAAACATACTGACAGTAATAGGTGCTGTAGATTGTTATGGGTCAATGATGCTAATATTTGGCACAAATCCATCAGTTTCCCCTTTCTGGCTGTTCTTTCTATAAATGAATTCTATAGAAGCACTGTTCACGCGTGTTTCCTCGTCGGTTAGTAACGCCATATTTCATTGCACAACAATTAATCTATCAGGCTTTTTGACTAAAAATAGAGAAATTACGGTTTAATTTGTTATCATTAGATTATTTTAAAATTTCACCTCTCCTGCTGTGCATGCGTTGAATGGTCAGCTTATGAGGTGGCTAAGCTAAGCTAGCTTCAATTTTGATTGAATTATTCTCTAATCGGTTGCCTTTTATGTCATGAATATACCCCTGAAATGCATTCTGCTGTCCTTTTTTGCCTGGCTTTCTCAGATATCTTACCTGTTCGGCAAAAATGACTAATATCCCTGGCATTGTGTGACACCGGCACATACATATTGTAATAGACGTGCCAGGCACGAAAGCTTGACAGGCGTAGCAACAGTACCTAAGGAGGGTGGGGCTTAGCGAAGGGTCAATTGAAAGACAATCGACAGTCTGTGTTAATTATGTTACAAAGGAAATCAATTTTCAAATAAATTGTGCTTAACTGTTTTTATGCATCAAATAATACTATATGCAGTAAAAACTATTTTCAACAGCATCATGTTATTTAAATCCTTAATTCAAATCCAATAATCATTTGGAATGAGTAGTAATTAATTAATACTGCAAGGCTTAACAATAAAATCAATTGATTCTTCGAGAATTTGAATTCTAGATTAAGCATCTGATTTCTCGTCAGGTTGAGGAAGAAATTGACCCTGAGATGATCTGCCCAGAGCAGAGTCTGTTCTTCCCTCAGCGAGTGGAGCTTGATCTGAATGTAGACATGGGTGACGATCACAGTTTCAATGTGGATGACGGTGAGACTCCTACTGCTTTATTAACTGAGGCTATGTTTACATGACGATGATGTAGCCAAAATTGGGAACATTTTACGTCTACATGTTCAAAATTGAGTTTACAAAACAATCCACCTTTACAGACAGCTGCAAAAATGGCCAAAAATGCTGTATTAAATATTAATAAATAATGATCTGCAGTTATAATCAACTCATGTTTATAGAAAAGTTAGTAATAAACATTTCTACACAAGTATTTATGTGTATAAAGCATCTGTTTTGTGAGAAGTGCTTCTCATATGATATGTGAACGACCTGTACAGCTTTATAGGACATTTCCTTGAGCGAGAATGATGTTGACTAAAACTTTGTCGTACACCATGCCCACCAAAAGAGTACCCTTGGTACCCTTTAGGCAGTGGAAATGCAAGCATGATAAAAGGGACCCGAACTGTACCAGTTAGTGGAGACGGGCCTATACAGTATGCAGCTTCTTCTCCAACTGTTTAGATTCACAGACATAACCAGCATTCTTAACACAACACAACCTTTTGTGTATTAAAAAAATGTTTCAATATTCTATGCATAGAGTCATCTGACGGCCAAATTCTGTGTGCATACTTCATCTATGTGCTTATAAACCGTTTGATTGGCAAGGCTTAAAGTACACATGAAATCAAACCAATCATATTGATTTTGTTAGCTCACATTGTTAGTTTTGTAGTGAACAATTCATCTATGCATGCCATTAGGAGAAAAAAAATAGTTTGCCCTTGTAATCTAAAATTGAAATCTGAAAACGCACTTCCTGTTTGTTTTCAGTTATATTGGGGGTAAGGTATTGGTTGGAGGTGCATTAAATATGTTAACCACACCTCTCCAATTGTTGGCAGCGCTATGACAACAAACAGAAATGGTGAGGAGAGGTGTCTGTTAGTTTGTAATAACTCTCCCGAAACCCTTTTCCCGATCTTTCTGAATAAAAAGCCTACTTTACTACATCCAATAAGCTCGCAGTAGAAAAAACAAGCCACTCCCACTGTTTTCTAATTTAATATTCCGTTTCTCCAGGAACTGAGTCACAATTAGAGCTGCACGATTCTGACTAAAATGAGAATCACGATTTTTTGCTCAAAACGAAGATCACGATTTTCTCACGATTCTGTAGATGTAAAATAAAGGATAATATGAGTAGGCTATTATTATTGTTATTACCCAAATATATGGTAAAACAACAATATTAATATTAGGCCTATGTGTAGCTCTACTGTTGATTAAACTGCAACATTTTGTATAGACTTGGAATGGTAGAATTGAACAGACTTTAAAAATGTGCTGACATATGCTTGTCATTTGTCATTGACAGCATTATTAGACCATTTGCTCACTGGTAAAATTAAACATTTGTCATTATCAGATTCCCTCTTGCATTTATGTAATGTTATATAGGCTAGAGTAGTTATACTGACACCGTTAAACATTTATTTTCATGCACAACACCTTGTGTTCGCTATGAAAGGGAAAAAATCTAATGCTTGTGGTAATTAGAACTCTAAAATGTGATATGATAATTTAAATGATGTGTGACCAGTTTCACTTTCCTGGCTGCAGTCACCCTGTAAAAAAACATACATGGAAATCATACTTCCCGCGTGGCTTCAAAACGATCGCTCTGTGCAACAGATTAAACATTATTAACAGCTTTATTAGCTGTTATTCACAGCCTATGCAGGTTCTATTCACTAACGTAGACATTATTGGCAGGCATGTGCACGTCCTCTCAGTAGTAAACAAACACTGCGTCCGCTCACGTGGGATTTAAAATTTTTTTTTTGAGCCCACAAATGTGTAATTACATTTCAGACAGAAATGAAATTGAGGTGAATTATACCTTATAAATACAGTATGTGACACTTTTGAAGCCATTTGCTGTCCATGTTGCTGTGAAGACTTGTGTGTCCGCCTTTATGCTTCTCTCCTGACCTTGAAAATATAACTGGCTAAATCGTAGAATATTAAGATCACGTATAAGGTCGAATCAATATTGCGATCCAATTGCGAAGATTGCAAGATTCAATTAATCGTGCAGCCCTAGTCACAATACGAAAAAAAGTCATAGTTTGCAATTCATGCAGACTTTAAAAGCCAGACAGATGTTTTGTTTGTTGTTGCCAGAGTAATGCCGCAGTCACACTAGAGTTTGAGCTTGCAACGCAATCGTACAGCGCTGCGAAAAGGGGCGGGATTAAACAAGATAATTAGACGTTTTAAAAATCAAGCGATTGGTCCATTTATAAAATTTCTGTCCAGAGAGGTCATGTTTTGATCCTCGATTGGTCTCATGCAGTCAAGTGATGCGATTTCGCAGGTCAGAGTTCACAAAGCTTGAACTTTGCAATGCAGTGATTTGCGAAACTTGACGCACAAACTTGCGTTTCCGGTCTGACGCATTCGCATGCGTATAAATGGAAGTCTATGGGGAGAAAAGTCCAGTGTGACCGCAGTTTAACTGATGCACAAGCTGTGAAGGCCCACTTCTGGAAAAGGGGCGGGAAGAAGCAGCAGCTCATTTGCATTTCAAGTAATATACACAAAAATAGCGTTTTTTGCTTCCCTAAAAAAACATGGCATTTACAGCATGGAATAATAAATAATCTGTAAAGTCTTATTTAATCTCTTAAAATGATAATAAATGGAATTATTTGCATATAATTCCTAATTTTAAGCAATAAAACCTAATTTTAAGCAATGCTTTCTGCTGATTTGCTCCTGCAGTGGAAGAGGGGGCAGTTTATGCTATGTGTATGGCCGGCCAGGGTGACCAAGCCACTCTGTCTCAGTGGATTTCTGGTCTTCAGGAGACCTGTCCCATATTGGGCCAGATTCCTACAGTGTTTCGACTGGAGTCTGGATCCAGAGAACTGCAAACCTCAACAGATGCTCAGCAAAGACCCGAACAGGAGGCTGAAACAGATCAAATTATAGAGGACGACGAAGAACCGCGACACTCACGAGGAGTCAAACAGTAAGAGTTTGGCGTTTCACGGTGGCATGTCAGTGGATGGGCTGTTTATGAAGATCTCAGTGAATATCTAGAAGACTTTGGGAGCTGTACATTAATCCAAACTAAATATTTTCAATGTACTTGATGTATTGTAATGTCTCATTTCAGTTAGTTACCAGATACGGACTGATGTTTGGTCCGTTACACGCTATTTTTGAGATCTGTATAAATTATGCAAAGTGTCTGTATACTGTATTACAAACTGATCTGGTAGTGCATTAAAACATTTCTTCAGTATTTTGATTTTGTAGGCTGTTTATTTACGTTAAAGATAAATATGAAAAAAATGTCATATAAATACATACATTAAATATATATATAAAAAAGTATTTTAGCTGACATTTTAAGGTATTGGTGTTAAAAACAACTTAATTTTTTACAATTTGAAGCAAATGTATACCTGTATTGTAGCTAAACCTCTATGTAATCACTCCAAAATTCAAAAACTACTTTATAAAAAGGTTTATATATTGCTAAAAGACATGCAAGGCTAGTTGTTTGAAATTAAAGACAATAAAACAAAAAATGCAAAAGATTTAGTAGATAGACTAAAGCAAAATTCATTTAATGTTTACCTCCTTTATATGTTTGCTGAACTGTATATGATCTTTGATGATTCTCATCCTTGTACTTTTTTAAAATTGTGGTTTAACCAAACATTTGCACACGCTGCACAAATATTTACCACACTCTCAGCTAGTAATTAACTACAGCGGTCTAACATAAATTATATCTGATAGTTCATTCTATAAACTATATATAGCGAGGGAGAGAGTAACCAATCATGTATTCAAGACATCAATTCTAAGGCTCATGAAAAATCAACAAATGAAGTACAAAATAATATATACATTATGCAGCGCAAAAATTTATTACAAAAAGGACAATTTTAAAATAAAAAAAGATTATTATCATATGTATATGAAATCTGCAATTCTCATTATTACAGAACAGCATTCAATTTGTTTGTGTAAATGTTTTTATAGACTGATCTTAAATTTCTGTTATGTTATTTACAGGCCCTGCATGCTTTTGAATGTTTCCAGAATCTAAAAATACATTTAAATGAGGCCCAGCAGTGCCTTGAGGAGGAAAAATGCGCAATCAACATATCAGAACATATTCATTTCTTACATTTCTATACTAAAACTGATGGTACTCAAAACAGTGTAAAAAAAGAGAGAAATCTTTACACACATTTGCATGATATTAATCAATATGGCAAGAAGTTAAATAAGTTAGGTTTCAGTGGACAGTAATGATAAATATAATAGAAGTCTAGTGTACTACTGCTATATTTACCATTGTACTTACTAAACAGCAATACCCATGCCAAAATCAGCTATTAGTGATGTCTCAATCAGGTTTTTTTTTAAAATCTACTAATAACAAGTCCCAATCTGATACTTGTCTATTCTAGGGTTGGACGATATTGCTATACATATATATACATATATATACATATATATATATATATATATATATATATATATATAAAAAATTCGATATTGATAATTATTGAATATTTTTAACAATCCATTTAGGAATATTAGGATTTTTTGTTATTTAACCATTTTATTTTAATTTACCAACATTACTAAAGGCAAATAGTTTTAACAGTCAAAAACAAAAATAAACTAAATACCAGATCTCTTTATAATAAAAAAGTTTTAAAGAGACTCTTAAACTTCATGAATAAAATGTTACAAAGTGTGTGCAATGGTAAAGGTACATCCACATCTGTAAGGCGTAAATAATAATGATACAGTAAACCTCAAACTTTTTAAACAAAACAAATGATAATCAAATCTGAGCTTTCAAGTAAAGGAACCAGCCGTCATTTTTAAATACATACTGCAACATAACAAATTGTGTAATTAAATGACTATATTACCCCCTATGCTTAAAAATCTAGGGCTAGTGGGATGCACAAGAATAGAAACAAAATCTACCCTGGCGCCATCCTTACAGCCTTTTTTATTTGCAATCTCCTCACTGCTGCTATAGGGCAATTATTTTCACGTGTTGTTATTCTGACCTCAAGTGACAAGCACGAGGTTTCCTTCACCTTTTTCTATAGCATCTCTCATAATTAGGCGACCATCAACCGTTTTCTCAGAGGATGACAAACAGAAAAACCATTGCTGCAGCTCCTATGTAAGTTTATGGAGAAAAGTAAAAAGCGCTGTAGTGTTTGTGGGCACTGTGTTTGTCTCAGGTAATTAGTCAGCCGATATTACTGAAATATTTATATTCCACACAAAGTGTGAAGCAGATTGGATAGTTCTACTTGCATGAATTGCGGTGCGCTTACGGAATTTGGAAAAGTTCAGATGTTTTTTTTAACTAGGTGTACCTGGAAAATGTTGTGTTGTGCAAGTCGCGCGCCTCCATTGGAAATGACAATCTTACACCCTAAGCTTATTGGCATTCCTTCCAAGGCGCGTGCTCAGCAGCCACATTTTAATAAAACTATAGCGCTTCATAACAAACCTTTTTTTTAATAATTATTGACAATGGTGTTCTGTCAATAAATATCAATACCGATTTTATCGGCCAGCCCTAGTCTATTCTATAGGAATGCATGTTGGCACGCACTTCAGATTTAAGTTACTAAAATCAATTCAATATACATATAGTCGTGCAGATATATGATGTACAGTCAAGTCCGAAATGATTCATACCCCAGGCAAATTGTGACTCAAAATTACATTTATTCAACCAGCAAGTGTTTTTTTTTCACCGCAAATGAAGCAGGCTTCTCTTTTAAGATGATAATAATACGATGTACAAGAGGCATTACTGTGGAAAAAAAATTGCAGTAAGAATTTGCCAGGGGTACGAATAAATGCAGACTTGACTATGATTTGTGTGCATGTATGGACGTATATATTATTGTAGGGCTGCTCGATTTTGGGAAAAATCATAATCACGATTATTTTGGTCATAATTGTAATCACAATTATTCAAAACGATTATCAGTTGAAGTCAAATTCACCCTCCTGTGAATTTTTTTTTTTAAATAAAGATTTCCCAAATGATGTTTACCAGAGCAAGGAATTTGAACAGTATTTCCTATAATATTTTTTCTACTGGAGAAAGGCTTATTTGTTTTATTTTTAGAATAAAATCAGGTTTAAATATTTTGAAACCTATTTTAAGGTCAATATTATTAGCCCCCTTAAGCAATAAATATTTTTGATTGTCTGGAACAGAAACTACTGTTATACAATGACTTGCCCAATTACCCTAATTAAGCCTTTGAATTACACTTTGAATCTGACTGCTTGTATTTTGAAGAATATCTAGTCAAATATTATGTGCCGTCATCATACCAAAAATAAAAGAAATCAGTTATTAGAAATGAGTTATTAAAACTATTATGTATAGAAATGGGTTGAAGAAAATCTTTCTATTAAACAGAAATTGGGGGAAAAGGGTCGCTAATAATTCAGGATGGCTAAGAAATTGACTTCAACTGTATATATACAGTTATTTTCCTCCCTGCAAAGTAAAGAGAAATAAATACAATAGAAAAAAAATATAAAACAAACTGTGCTTTAAGCATCTTCACTTTAAGAAAAACACTTTAGCTACAAAAGTCCTTCAGTCAAGAGCAGTGAGGGATTTTCTCCTTTTGTTGTTTGATTAATAATGATGAAAACAGACGGCAGCAGGAATATTATGCGGTCACTTTAATGGTTTCTCTTTCACATGTCTTTTGATTCTCAACTCGTTTGTTTATTACACAAATAAGGGTTAATATGAATAATCTCTAAACACCGCGTTTTGACCATTAAAGCGCTCACGTTAACATGACTTTACATGTGTGTGCTACTCGTCTCAGTGTGCGAATGAGACCGAATGCGGCGCACACACAGAAGCATGCGGTCTCGTTCGCGCTTTAAAAAACATGAATCAATGAACGATGAGCATACCGTGCTGCAAACAGTACATTACAGTACATGCTTTTAGTCATTTTCATGTGAAGCTGAGCTTTGAAGAACAACAACTGTGTACAACTGGAAAGGGGGCGGTATATGATGGAATAATCGTTTATCTCGATTAATGCTTTTTCATAATCGTTAGAAGCCGAAATCGAAACCAGATTTTCGATTAATTGCACAGCCCTATATTATTGTTAAACTCCTTTTGGCTGAGGAGACACCAATATCTTTCACATTTGTGTGTTCTTGAGAAGTGTTAATTTACAGAGTCAGATTTTTTTATTTAACTGTAACAATAATTGGTACACAAATGTCTTCTCTTCCTTGTCAGGTGACCACAATTGATAACAGATTTAAAATATTTGGGAAAACTAACCCTTTAAGAAAGTTGGTTTTGATCAGTTACCCAAAATGCTTGATGGGTCCCAGTCTCGATTCTTGAGACATGCCTATTAGCTGTTTCCTGGCGGATTTCTCATTTTTAAAAGCAGAATAAAATAAATTGAGTGAAATGAAAATGTCAACATTGTCTTTCCCTCCCCGGTTTGTAATATGCCATTTCACTCAAAGTCCTTGGCCTCGACCTTAACTTTCAGAAAATGTATTATTTCCAAATTGAATCCAGATTCCCCCATTACCTGTAGAAGTTCTTCATTGCTGTTGAAGCTGATGAGTGATGAAATGCTCTCGTAAGGCCACCTGTTTATCCCAGGCATCAAGAATCCCTCGATGTTCAAGGTCTCCGAGTGACAGTGTGTGGGGATGAACCTCTTCAATGTGAGCCTTTACCCCTTCAACACTCAACGAGTACTGTTGCTCTCCACAAACCATACACACCAACAGCGGGATGACCGGGTCCAAGTCCATCAGGTAAACGTTTCTCCATTGGGCCTGTGATAAAGGTCGCTCCGCTGCATTGTTAAGTACAAAGCTTGACTCCTCTTCTAATGGACATAAAGTTGTAAAATTAATTACCAAATAATCAATCACTATGTACTGGAAAATCTGTAATAAACAGTACCTTTCAATACAGTCTGGCAAGATGCATCTGTGTAGTTGAAACTTTCTGTATTTTTGCTGTTTGGAAAGAAAATTTACATTAATTTAAATAAAAAAAATGTTAAAAAAATATATAAAAACTAGTGTTCAAATGTTTTGAGTTAGTAAAAAAATTTTTTTTAAATAATACAAATTAAAGTGTTTATATTTAAGAACTTTTATGAAATAATCACTATTTTATTATATGTGAAAAGCTTTAAAATTGAATAAAGGGTCTATATTTGAGGACTTTAACATTTAATCACTTTTTTATGATGTGTGAAAAGCTTGTCATTTAAAAAAAAAAACAAATGAGACCAGCTCTATATAGTCTAGTTTTTATAAATATAATTTATAATTAAATTATAACAGTAATTTAAAAGATAAGAGACCTTTCAATATATTATTTAAAGGTCCCATGAAGTGCTTTGAAATGTGCACATTTTTTTATTCAATGTTTGATGTAATCTCAACTGAAAAACAAAAAGAAAGTGAGACAGAGTAGCTCCTCCCCTTCTTAAAAGCAGCCAATAGCATTTTGTTTTATCACAGCTCCACCAGTGAGAGTGGTTGAGCTCAAGCACATCAAATGAAAGTCAAATGAGAAGCGTCTTGAATGGGGGCGGGGCATGTCAGATACTAGAAAGCATTTGATTGGTCAAGATTTGATGAGAAACTGGATCAGGTGATACGAATGAAACTGTTGATCCATTTAGGCAGAAGTGACAAACTACAACCTTAATGTTCATATCAGTTTTATATCTTAAAAACTCAAATTTTCTCCCTGTTTTGTACCACACTAGCTTTTAGATATCTTTGAAGACTAACATATTGATACTAACATCTGAAAAACGTTATTTTAATTTTACTGGACCTTTAAAATCTTACTGACCTTATATGGTAGAAAACATTGAAACAAAAACATTATATATAATATACTATAATATAATATAATATAATATAATATAATATAATATAATATAATATAATGATATAATATAATATAATGATATAATATAATGATATATAATATAATATAATATAATATAATATAATATAATATAATATAATATACAACATATATGGTAGCTTGAAAGTAAAAATAAATCAATTCAATTGCTTACCTAAACTTTAATCAATTTAAGTTACTACTCACCGCTGAACTACTGCTGAGCAGAAGCTGCTGGTATTCTGACCCTAGGAGGTTATCAAAAAAGAAAAAAGTAAGGATAATGTACAAAAAAAATATCCAAACATCAACTAGTGACAGAATGGCAACAATAAATCTTAAAGAAACATGGTCATTTGGGTTTTTGAAAAATGTCTATATGGAATTTGTAACAGCTGTCCTTCAATGTCCAAAATCTGCAAAGTTGTTAATAAAAAAACTGCATGATAAATATATTGTCTCTTAAAATATGACCTTAACATGTCATGTTGTGAAATCTACATAAACATGATCAATATAATATACTTGCATAATAGCTCCCTGCCTGTGAAGATATGAACACCCACTCACGTTTCATTTCAACATGGACAGGATCAATCAATTAAAATAGAACTTGTCAGCTGACCAATCAGCAGAGTTAGCTTATGAATGGGAGGGTTTTACATACCCTATTCAAAATGAATCACTGAATCATTAAAAATGCAATTACAGAATACAGAAATGACATAAATATTACAATGTTTTCTGACCTTACATGCATTTAAACCTGATGTTTGCCTCACTTGTATGTATGTACCTAGTGAAAGAGCCAGTGTACATTGGACTAAAAATAATTGAATGTTTAATCGGAAAGTGAAAAAAATGAAAACGAAAACAAATAATTGATTTGCCCCCAAGTGGTCCTTTATGAGTTTCTTTTTTTGTTGAACACAAAAGCAGATATTTTGAACAATGTTGAAAACTACAAGCCATTGATATCCATAGCAGGATCAAAAAAATAATATGGAAGTCAATGGCTATCGGTATGAAAAATTCTACAAAATACCTGCTTTTGTGTTCAACAGAAGGACATTTTAACAGGTTTGGAACAAGTGTACAGTGAGTAAATAATTACATGAAGAAATAATGTAAATAATGATGAATAGTGTTTAGACACCAGCTTTTTTTTTTTTACAAAAAAGTATTCTAGAGAAATCATGCAATTTAACCATCAATCCCAGCCAGGGAATTTAAGAAACTGGGGGGACAGAACAGTAAGTGATGCGGTGCCAATTTCCCTCCAAAAATACAAATATTCATGTCAGTTACTTGCTTTTAAGTCTAAAGTAACAAAGCTAAAGTACAAAAATAACCTCAAATCAGCATGCGTAATGTAGACATTTTACATGGTAATTTCCCACAGACGCACACAAACACACACATACCACCACCACATTATTCTGACTTTTCTCCTAAAGTTTTCCATGTCTCTCCAGTATTCCAGTGCACATGCCTGCAGGCACCAGGGCCCCACACAGGGCCTCTGCACGCTGCTCCAAGTTAAAAGAGGCCTCCAAAATGCTCCTGCAATATTCTGGTGCTGAGGTATGACTGGGGCCCCACGTGGGGCCCTCTAAACACTGCTCTAATTCAAAAGAGTCTACCCCCATACGTGCCTGTGAAATTCTGCTGCAAGATATAGCTGGGGGCCCCAGGGGACATAAAGCATGCAGTGTTATTATTACAGGGTTTTGGTATACTGCAATGTTTGGTTTTCAGTATATAATCACCCTCATGCAATTCCAACCTGTATGACTTTCTTTTTTTCAGTGGAACACATGAGAGGTATTTTGATTTACATGGTATAGGCAAATATATATATATATATATATATATATATATATATATATATATATATATATATATATATATATATATACATATACATACACAGTTAAAGTCAGAATTATTAGCCCCCCTTTGACTTTTTTTTTTTTTTTCTTTTTAAATATTTCCCAAATGATGTTTAACAGAACAAGGAAATTTTCAAGGTAAGTCTGATAATATTTTTTCTTCTGGAGAAAGTCTTATTTGTTTTATTTCAGCTAGAATAAAAGCAGTTTTTAGTTTTTAAAAACCATTTTAAGGTCAATATTATTAGCCCCTTTTAAGCTATATATTTTTCTCAATAGTCTACAGAACAAACCATTGCTATAAAATAACTTGCCTAATTACCCTAACCTGCCTAGTTAACCAAATTAACCTAGTTAAGGCTTTAAATGTCACTTTAAGCTGTATAGAAGTGTCTTGAAAAATATCTAGTCAAATATTATTTACTGTCATCATGGCAAAGATCCGTTATTAGAAATGAGTTATTAAAACTATTATGTTTAGAAATGTGTTGAAAAAAAAAATCTTCTCTCCATTAAACAGAAATTGGGGAAAATATACAGGGGGCTAATAATTCTGACCAACTGTTTATAGAAGTGGAAGAAAGAAAGTTTGAAAGGACATGAGGATGAGTAAATGATAGGTGGTTGTTTATCCTGATAGCGAAAATCACATCAGTTTCCACAGTGCAGTCTAAACCACAGATTGGTTCGACAGATCTGTCACACGAGTAAACAAATGCATGAACTGTGGGTTCTGCTGTGTGGGCATCACAATCACAGCAGTGCTGCACTTTGGTCTGTTTTTGCTCTTAGAGCAATCTGTAAATGAGGGGGACGTGGTCAGTGTTCCAGTTGTTTGTACATTTTTTTGTACAGAGTCTTTTCTCTGTATGCTTTTACAATATTTCAACATTTTGGCTCTGTGAGATTTTAGTTTAGTCTTTTATGCTCAACAAACGCTGAATTTATTGTTCACTTTACAATAAGGCTTCATTAGTTAATGTATTTATTAACATAAACTAATAATGAGCAATACTTGTACAGCATTTATTAATCACAGTTCAACATTTACTAGTGCAGGGTGCAAACTACTACTGCCCTAAAAAAGATGATTTGTGAAATTCTGGGGGGTCTCAAAATATTGACAATGCGTTATTTTGACATGAGGTTTTAGTATTGTGTAATGTGATCATAGATTATTGTGTGTAAAAGTGCAAAAATATCATTCATGCATGACGGCGATTTACACAACAAAGTGTAAAGGTGTGAGGGCGCTGAGGACCAAAGACTGATAGCCAGATGCTTTCTTATGGACGTTGAGACATTGCTTATTCATTTTCCGAAACAAAGGATGTGACGTTATGTTTCGTTTCATTTGCTCCATTATTTGTTTGTTGATTTTATATACAATTGAAATCACAATTATTAAACCCCCTTTGAATTTTGTTTTCTTTTTTTAAATGTTTCCCAAATGATGTTTAAGAGAGCAAGGAAATTTTCACAGTATGTCTGATAATATTTTTTCTTCTGGAGAAAGTCTTATTTGTTTTATTTCAGCTAGAATAAAAGCAGTTTTTTAATTTTTTAAAAATCATTTTAAGGTCAAAATTATTAGCCCCTTTAAGCTATATATTTCTTGATAGGCAAGTTATTGTATAACGATGGTTTGTTCTCTAGACCAATTACTCTATCCTGCCTAGTTAACCTAATTAACCTAGTTAAGCCTTTAAATGTCACTTTAAAATTCAAAGGCCACGGTATAGTTCGAACACTGTACTAGTGCATTATTAAAATCCAAATACATGCTAGTTAACATAAGTTAATGCACTTTGAGTTAACATGAACAAAAAATAAACAACTTTATTTCCATGGACTAACATCAACAAAGATAAATAAATACTGTAAATATTAGCCGCGTTTCCAAAATCACGCCTAAAGCAAGCGTGCCAGGGTGAGCCAGAGCCAGTCATGTTTCCACTGTCACTTCCGGGGCCTGATCGGGCCAATGCGGGGCTTCCTCTGGGTCAGCGGCCAGCCTTTTTCGGCCTGCCGAATACCTTGGGCCAAATAGGGCCAGCTGGGGCTTCGAGGCGGAGTGAAAGGAGAGGAGGAGTTTGCCTGTGTCTGCTAAAGATGGCGTGCCGCCATTACACTAGTTTTCCGATCACACACACGAGTACATGCGCCAAACAAATAAATAAAAAAATAAATAAGGAAAAGAAAAACACATAGCTGGTCAGTTTAAGATAGGCTATTCCATAAAACACCTTATAGGCTGGGGGTCTTTTTATGATCGCTCTGTTTCCCTATTAAATGTAAGGCTGCTGCATAAAATAATAAAGTAGTAGTTTTAATTTATAAGTGATATTTCTTTGCTGCGTCCTTGATGTTTCAATAGCATACAATAATCTTTACACCATATTAAAGACACAGCAGCCAGTAATTCAGTTGTCGAGAGTTTTTGTCAAGTTTAAAAGGTGTGTTTGTGCATGAAACGTGCGCATTTACTGTAGATGCATTTGTGTGTGAAAGATTGGGCGAAAGAGCACTCGCTTGACAGCTCTATTGATGCTGCGAGCTGCTGGGTTTCTTTCTTTCCTTACATCCTTAATTTATTCTCTAAAATAAAGGGGGATTACCTATTAAGTGTCATATAGCCTATGGAAATATTAATATGTTTTAGGTCTCTCCGGAGCATTTGGGCTGAATGTTTGACGGCGTCTATCAAAACGAGGATGTTATAAAACACATTTCATACCGAGTTAATACCGGAAAATTTCTGTGGTTTTATATTATGGATGGTGCGCTGGGTCATCCCTCCGTTAGTGGCGAGACCACTCGATGTGCAATGCCAACAGTCGGTCGGAGAGTAAACAAATAATAAATGAAAATACACAGGTCTGTGTGTATAGACATATAATGTAATGCTGTACAGTAACATGTCATTTGTTTGTTTCGGTTGTCTTCATTTTAATCATTTTGTGATGATGCGATGGTGTGCTTTATCTGCCTGCCTGATTCCCGCTGAACTGGGTGGGTTGTGTGACGTTTGATTCATGGGGCATTCTGGGGACGGGGTTTGCATGCTGCGTTGCGAGTTATTGGCCTGACAGTGAAAACGCGACATGATTTTGGTCTCACTGCTCAACCTCCCGGGCAATTGGCCCGGCCCGTTAATAGCCCTGGCTCGCACTGGCCCGACAGTGGAAATGCAGCTAATTGTATTGTTCATGTTAGTAAATACATTAACTAATACAACTTCACAGTAGAGTGCTACCAATTTATTTATTTAAACAAAAATACTAGTAATAGCCTACTATGAAATATTACTGCAATCATAATTATTTTGATGAATGATTATTTGAAATGTATTATGAATGAATATAAATGAATATAAAGCTGAAATCTTTAGTAATGTTACCAAATTCTTGTTAAATACAAACCTCAATTTCTTTTTAAATAACTTCACTGACACCAAACTTTTGAATAGTACTGTATATAAATTATATTAAACAAATCAAAACTGATTTAAAACAATATAAATGTACCCGTGTAGCCTGGCCATGTGGAGTAGCCATCATCTGGTGTAGCTTTTTCTCACATGCTGCTTTTCTAGCTCTCTGCTCCTGTTTCTTGATCCTCCATTGCATGCGTCTTCTGCGTATAACCTCTTCTGGATCTTCTTGTGGATTTGGGGTTGCCATTATTTGGCTTCTGTTGGTTCTTGATTTATTTGAAGACTGTGTCTGTAGACCTGCTACAGGTTTAGTGCAACGTCTTGCTCTTTTCTGACATGGAAGCAGTCTGCACGTGGAGGTGTCCTGGAAAATATCTTGCATGACAGTTGTGCTGGGTTGTTTCTTGCTGGGAGTCTGAAACAAGAGCAAACAAAGTCACATTACAGAACTAAGAATTACTGAAAAAATATTACTCATTAATTATCAGCATTAATTATTGTGCTCAGTATATTTGAGTAGACCCCATTTTGAAAATGAATATTTGTCCATTTCTCAGTGAATATAGGCAATGTATTTTGGTGCATTTAAACAAAACAGATTTAATAAACAGATGTATTTATTAATATAAGATTTTAGCTACCAAACATATTTAGAAATGGAAAGATAATACAATTAAAGCAAAATATAGCAACACAAAAAAAATACAACCTACAAAATTTCAACTACATTTTTTTATTTTTTTGCTTCTCTTGATTTTTCCTCTTTTTAAAATTTGTATTTAATATTTTTCTATAACATATAAATTTGGCTGTACTAGTTTTTGGACCGTTATCGTGAGTTGTTTTGTCAGATAAGCTCCAGATTTGGCTTTAGTACTGATTTATCTAATGTATATGCACAAATATAATATTGTAAAGCTTTTTATTAAAATCTGAATTTAAAAGATAAATTTGTGAGGGGTGTATTTATATATGCTGAGCACTGCATTTCATTATTTGTCAACCAATATAACTAAATTTTTTTCTTCCCTATTTGTATATTACTTCAAATAACTAAAGGGATGTGGACATTATAGGGTTAGTTCACACGAAATGGTGTTAATTACTAACTCTCATGTATTTCCAATCCTCTGAGAGCTTTGTTCAGCTTCAGAAGTCAAGTTAAGATATTTTAGATAAAATCCCATAGACAGCAATTGTCCCAAGACATTTAATGTCCAAAAAAGGAACCAAACACATTCCAAAACATTCCATGTTACCTCAGTGGATAAACTGTAATCATATGACACATCTAACGGTCATCAGCCTCTTAAATCCTTTAAACCTTTTAATATTTTTACATGAACATGAGCCTCAAATTACTAAAAAACAAAATTACCACTTGTGTGAGTGCACAGGCAGGACAGTGAATTTGATGTTGTATGTTCTCTCTTCTGGCTACCATTTTTCTTTTCTCTCAAAGTCTTGAGTTTTTCTTTTATTATTTCAGCAAATAGGTTTGTAAAACAATTATTTGTTTTAAATACCGGAGCCAGGAACACTTCCCAAAAGACATTAAATTTGAACGCCGTCTGCCCTTATGTTAGTCTTTTTTTATTATTGCTGATGTTTCCATAATCCTGGACCAGGCCATATCCTAAGCAGCTACTGTGGTGGTCATGGAGAAGAAGAGAGGATGAGACTAATTCCTGTAAGACCTCAGTGACAGATGAGTCTTCGCATTGATACTGAAGGGCCAGCCTGTACACCAGCCGGTGACCTCTCCCACCTGCAGTTTCTCAACGATGGCCGTACCATGTTCTCCAGCCTCCAGTGCCTAGACTGCAGCTTTGCACAAGACCTTTGGCCAGAGGAGAAATGGTCGTGCCCAATACAGCCTGGTTTCTTTCGAGTTTTTGTTTTTGTTTTTTCTTCACTTTCATCAATTGGTGAAGTTTGTTCCTCGCTGCTGTCGCCACTGGCTTCCATGGTTCGGGACTTGTGGAGCTGCACATTGATGGATTTGCTCTTCAGTGTTTGGACTCTCAGCAGTGAAATTTAAACCACACTGTACTTCAACTCTGAGAACTGAACTGACACAGTTTCAATCTACTATCATCTTTTATGTTAAGCTGCTGTCACACAATCTACATTATAAGAGCATGATACACCAGCATCATATTGCCTGCAGACCAGACAGAGAAGCGATAGAAAAACAAAGCTGATCCAGTGAAGTCGACTTTGAATGTTTTGACAATTTTTTTAGTTTATTACCTAAACTATGAACTTTCAGGTCTGATTGTCTATGGAGAGACAGAGAGCTCTTGGATTCCATGTAAAATATCTTTATTCATGTTCTGAAGATGATTGAAGGTGTCAGAGCATTTAAACAACATGAGGCTGAGTAATTAATAGGAGAATTTGTATTTTTGGGTAAACTAACCCTTTACAGAATTGACATTCGAATATCAATGCAACCTACCTGTGGAGGCAGCCTGCGAATAGCTGCATCTTTGTTGGCCTTTCTGGCCCGCTGTTGTCTCTTCATCAACCGCCAATACTCTCTCTTTCTTTGAAGTTCATCGCTCTCACCAAGCTGTTGCTCTTGCAAGGTTTGTAAAGGATAGGACAGCATGAGATCTGCCCTATCATCATTAAACTTTTTCATGTTTTTACACTGAGCCTCTGGAGAAAATGTACTGCTTTCATCTGCAACCTCTTCACAGACATTTTGAGATATATGACTGGTGTCATCAAAAGATGATGCTCGAGGACTCATTTTGACCACTTTAAAGCTTGTTTCTGCAGAGATGTCACACTCGAATACATCTTGTTGTAAGGTAATGTCTGGCTTTGCATCTTCAGTCAACTGAACAGGCTCATTTTCACTCTTCACACTCATTTCGATGGCATTATCTTTTGGTGTGCCAACTAATTCCTCCAGGAGCTTTTTCATGGAGGCCACAGCCTGCGGAGTGGTGTCTTGATGGTCCACAGCTGTTTGAAGATCAGCAGGTGTCTCTTTAATACTGATGCAAGGATTTAATTCTGGGATGGAAAAGACAGCATTTATAGAGGGATAGACGTGTTCTTCTTTTATTGGAGTTGGCGTATTGGTTGAGGACTCACAAACTGTAGTGAAAACAGATGAAGTAATACTATGCCTTTGGTTTGACATCTTGTTTTGCTCTCTCTGCTTTAACACTAAAACCTTGGACCTAAGAAGACCATTCTTGAGCCGGGCAGCCCGCTTAGCCCTTTGCTCTCGTTTCTTTATCCTCCAGTACTCCCTCAAACGGGCAATTCTTTGTTCTTCTGTTAGGGTTTCTGGCTGGATTGTGATTGGAATACTGCTATTAACTGCATCTCTGGCAAACTTAGACTTTTCCCAAGAGTCTTGAAAAGCGTTAGTAGAAAAACTGCATGGAGCAGAACCTAGCCTAGTGGCTGGTTGAGGATTTGAATGTAGGGGTGAACCTACTTTAACCTGGAGTTTCCTCTTCCCAATGCTTTTTGTACTGAAAAAGTTGTAACTTGCAGATAGAGAAGCCTCAGGAGAAGTCTTTGAAATGGAGCCCATCATAGTCCTGCCATCTTTGATAAAACCACCAATGGTCTGTGAAGAACTTGCAAGTGCATTTGCTTTGCTTGTGTGAGCACACATCTGTTTGAAACTGCTGTGGTGGGATCTCACTTGATGTTTTAGCACATTTCGTTCCTTTAATCGCGCTTTCACCACCATAGCCAGCCTTGCTCTCTGTTCACGCTTTTTAATTCGCCAATACTCCTTCTGTCTGGCATGCCGATCCTCTTGAGACTCAAATCTGGAAGCACCAAGAACAGGTTTCCTCATTTGTTTCTGACAACGTTTCCCTTGAGTAGGCGCAAATGTTGGCACTTTGGATTTGTTGAGAGTTTGGGTGGTACATGAGGATAGTTGCAAGATACAAGAGGTTAATGAAGCATGGTTTGGTTTTGTGCCCTGAAAATGTTGTTTTCTTGTCCGAAAGCTATACAATTTTGCTCCCAATGGCTGTTGATTGAGGCAAATTGGATTCACTGAGTTGAAGTTGATTCCTCTCAAAGCTTTACTGTTAGCAGGAGACAAAGCATGTGTGATACCAACACGGGATGGCTGTGCTTTTCCAAGACTCCCTTCTTGCTCCCTGGCCAGCCTCGCCGCCAGCTTTGCTCTCTGTTCTCGTTTTTTAATGCGCCAAATCTCTCTACGCTTTGCAGCAGTCTCTTCTTCGGTCATAGCCACTCTGGTGTTCTGCTTTGAAGCAAAGGCACGTGATCTTCTCTTTGTTATATGACTATTAAGGACTTCATAAGCCTTGCAATCTGCAGAGTTCAAGGGTCTGAGACAGTTCTGGTTGTTGTGCACTGGTAAAACCACAGCTGCATGCTTTTGCTGAGACATTGTTAATTGCTTGCCATTTATGGTTGACACTCCTGTGTTTTGAGCACCAGTCCTCATTGAATACAACTCTAAGCATGTTGTAGGCAGCGGATGGCTTGTAGGGTAGGACGTCTCAACTATTTTAGCATCTGTGTTTGATGTTATATTTTGACTGACCTTCAAAGAATTGGTGCTTGTTTTTTGGATTTTTTGAGGCAAGACATGGTTGAGCTTCATCTTTTGAAACCATCGATCATTTTGGCATGGCCCTGTAGCAACATTACTCTCAGACACTGACAGACCTGAGCTGAAGGAGTTTTTAGAAACGTCACCCTCTTCCAGTTTGCATGAAAAGTCACAATTACGTAGAGGAAGACCACCGCTAACTTTGGGAATCTGCACGAAGTGTTCATGTCTACCAACTGACCTGCACAACCTCACATTTTCATTTCCAATCTTCTTTTTGGCAGATGACTTTTTCGCCCTCTGCTCTCGTTTCTTGCTCCTCCAATACTCCCTTTTGCGGGCGAGAGCTGCATCATCAATCTCACTTGATGGTTTATAATGTCGTTTAGACGAAGTCTTTTTGGACATGCTTGCTGTTTGGTTACAACATCATCAAACTGCTGATTAATGTCAACCACTGAAGTATATCTTCTCAGGCAGGATAGAACCTGCTCTAAACAGCATTGCTGCTTGGTCACATCTTTAATTTAGGTTATGCAGTCTCTCATAGTCTTTTTATGTAGATGGATTTTGCATGTAGTGCTTGAGGCATGCTCTATATTTTCCTGAAATAAAGCAGGAGTAAGTGACCTGCAGGGGAAACAAGCATACAGAATTCATAATCAGACTTTAATAATGATGAGGGAAATATTTGTAAATGATAGAATGTGAGCTAATACTAAACCTTCAGCAGCAATAAAATGAAAAATGTAAATAATTTAAAAAAACAGGGCCATTTTAAACTTTCACAGGCATGAAAAGGGTGCACCATCCAACATCAACTGGGCCACCATAAATTTCTCCAACACAATCAATCCAACACAGGACCTACAAACAGTCAATAAAAGCACTTTACACAGCATACAATACGCTTCTTTCACACGGCTGCCATTTTAAAAACGAGGCCACGGTGGGAAGAAACCGGGAAGTAAGGATCAGCACTGTAAACATTGCAACAACATGCGATTTCAAAGTGCAGATGTGGTGTAAACATCAGTTTAATATCATTCATTTAAGTTTCATTTAAACAATTAAAAGCATATTAGGCATCAAACAAAACTATAATCTCTTTAAGAGTAATAAACTTAAGTGTCCTCTTAGGCTTCAGTTCATACTTCCAGGTTTCTTCCCACTTCAGCCTCAATTTCGCTTTTAAAATGGCGGCCGCATGAAATCAGCCTATGCCAAATGCAAATAAATCCAATGTATACAGCTATAAGAATGACAGGTACTAAAAGATTATCTCTATGGGGAAAAAGAAAATCTAGGTAAGTTTTGGGGAAATGTGCCCCACATGCTGTGTCTGCGATACTGATCTGAATTACAGGAACATCAAGCACTGCATGGCAAGCACTGATATTATATAGTTTACAACAGGGATGCTCAACCCTGTTCCTGGAGATCTACCTTCCGACAGAGTTCAGCTGCGGTCAAATTGCACTTTTCCCCACATAGACTTCCATTCATGCGTACGCAAATGCGTCAGACTGGAAACGCAAGCTCATGCGACAAGTTTTGCAGTTCACTGTGTTACACAGTTCAAGCTTGGTGAACTCTGACCTGCGACCAATCGAGGATCAAAACATGATCTCTTGGAAAGACATTTAAAATATTGACCAATCGCTCGCTTTTTAAAATATCTAATCCATACCTGCCAAGACTTCCGTTTTTCCTGGAAGTCTCCCGTATTTCAGACCCATCTCCCGCCACCCTCCTGTTTTGTTATTTCTCCTGGAATTTCACCCGCCCCCGGGCCTCAGCTTTTTGGTACAGTCTGTAACACACTGGGGTCGCCGACTTTGGTATAATATCCGATCACAGCGGCCGCCCGAAACCCGGTTCTCAGCTGTGTTATTCAGACACCTCACCTCCGACACCAAGCCACCCCCACCCCGGTCCTCAGCTTTTTGGTACAGTCTATAACACCCCAGGGTCGCCAACTTTGGTATAGTATCCAATGTAGGCAGATATGATCTAATCATCTTGTTTAATCCCGCCGTTAGTGCAGCAGCGTACGACAGAATTTCGTTGCTCAAACTCTAGTGTGACTGCAGCTTTCAACTCCAACCCTGATCAAACGCACATGAACCAATTAATTAGAACCTGAACAGCACTTGATAATTACAGGAAGGTGTGTTTGATATGGGTTGCAACTGAAATCTGCATGAAACTAGATCTCCAGCAACAGGGTTGATCACCCTTGGTTTAGAATGAGGTGTCCAAACTCGGTCCAGGAGGGCCAGTGTCCTGCAGATTTTAGCTCTAACACACCTGCAAAAATGTTACTAGAAAGCCTATAAGAGCTTGATTAGCTCGTTCAGGTGTGTCTGATTGGGGTTGGAACTATGCTACAGAACAAATAGATCAACACTCATCAAGAATATGGTCCATGAACGCATTTAATATTAATGTATGTGTTGCAGAATATTCCAGTAGGGTGCTGTCACTAAAATATGCTAATTTGCAAGCTGCTTTGTATAAAAAAAAATAGGCAAATATGAATAAATATCACTGCCAGAGTGTCACGCTATGAGCTCCCAAGTGATTTAACTGCTTTATTCTTATAGGTTAAATGTATTATTTACATTACATTGTCATTTAGCAGACGCTTTTATCCAAAGCGACTTACAAATGAGGACAAGGAAGCAATTTACACAACTCTAAGAGCAGCAGTGAACAAGTGATATAGACAAGTTTCAGGTGTGTAAAGTCTAAGAAGCAAAGCATTAGAAATTTTATTTTATTTATTTTTGAGAGAGTACAGTTAGTGGTATTATGCAATAGGGAAGTGAACAATTGCACTGCATTGCATTGCATCTAATAAAGCTACTCACAAAACTACTGACACTTTATATTCTGAAAGCTTACATTTAGTCAGTAATTATAATGCAATTCAGTTAAAGCAAGAATGAAATCAGTAGATAACTTTATTGGGACCCAACAATAGTAGCCCACTCTAGGGGTTACTTAAAATTTTCAAATTCTTTAAGTTAATTTTTGAAGCTTTACAGCCACTTTTCCTGTTTAAGTTCACTTATTGAAAAGAGCAGCCTGCACATTCTACAAAATATGCTATTCTGCATTACGCAAAAGACAGAAAAGCATCCAGGTTTGGAGCAACACGATCATGAGTAAAACATTTGCACAACCATTTGTTTAAGCTAATCTATAAATAAATCTATAAATTAATCTATAAAGAAAGGGGTTTCTCCACAACAGATATAAATATTCTAATAATCAAATGTGTTTTAAGGCCAATTATGTATTAACTGAAAGAAGCTCAAATAGATGGCAAACATTTTATTGTCCTTTTACATCTCACACTCAACATAGCTGTTTTCTATTTAGACCAACACTTGCGTTTAGATGAGACGCTACAATTGATAAACGAGTTAATTTAATATATAATCAATATCAAAAACAGCAGCATATTAAAAAACTTGAGATTTTAGTGAGCTATCGCGATCTTCATTGTATGACAACAATGTTGTCTTCCTACTTAGCCCTCGTGAGCTGCTTTATGCGTTTCTATCGGTTGTGGTGTACTGTCGTGTCTTAATAGCAAAAGCACTAGGTGACCTGACGACAAGTTCATTAAACATGCGTTTGTTTTACCTGGTATTAACACCTGAACTTTCTTTAAGCTCAAATTCAGGACACCGCAGTATCTTCCTGGTGCAGCCTTTCTTTCTTTCGGTGCCTTGACAACGGGGGAAGTACCAGGATGTACAGCGTGTGCGTCTTAAAGCACCAGCGTCCCTTGCTTCCTGAAAACAATTACGTTTTGCTTTTAAAAAAATACCAAATTAATTAACTAAATTGTTGATATTATTATTATTGTGTTTCTAATGTTATAGATTTATAGGTTAAGAATTTAAAACGACTACTGAACAATGAGGTAATTTCATGAAAAGGTGCCATTTGCGTCCATTGACAATGTAAACAAAAAGAGGCTAGCAAAGGGTGCCGGACCAACTTTCACTTGCTGTGCACTTATTGCATTTTAACGAACACCTTGGCTTACGATTAAATACACAAAAATAAAACAAATAAAGAAAGGGAAATGTCTTATTCGTCATTTTAGTTTAATAGACGTGATATATTTAAGTGAATAAGGATTAAACGACCAAATTAATTTAACATTCATTCATTTTCTTCTCCGCGTAGTCCCTTTATTAATCAGCGGTCATCACAGCGGAATGAACCGCCAACTTTCCAGCATAGTTTTACGCAGAAGATGCCCTTCCAGTTGCACCCATCACCGTGAAACACCCATACACTCCCATTCACACACATACACACTACGGACAATTTTGCTTCCTCAATTCACCTATAGTGCATGTCTTTGGATTTGTGGGGGACATAGAAGCACCCTGAGGAAATCCACGCAAACACGGGGAGAACATGCAAACTCCACACAGAAATGCCAGCTGACCCAGCCGAGGCTTGAACCAGTGATCTTCTTGCTGTGAGGTGACATTGCTACCCACTGCGCCACCTCGCCGCCCCACATTCAATTATACTACATTATTTATAAAAAAGCATATACTTATCAAAATGGATACAAAAACTAATTGATCAATTGCCGCCTTTTGCTATAAGAGCAACCTTCAGAAAACAAAATACTCAGAATTTGACAAATTCTGTTTTATAATAAAATTGTACATTGACAAATTAATAAAAAATTAACAATTTAAAAGTAAATAAACATATGCAAGTATAAATAGTGTTATTTTTCTCATCATTACACATAAGTCCCCCCCTAAAAATTGTATTTTGTTTACAATTAGGTTTTTATTATGATTATTATTATATTTTTATATATATCCAAAGGGTGCCTGACCAACTTTCACTTGGTATAATTTTTGCACTGGCTTTCGATTAACACAAATAAAAAATAAAGAAAATAAAAAAGGTCTTATTCGTGATTTTAATTTTAGTTTAATTGATTTATTTAACTAGAGCAGGGTTAAGCATAGGCACAAATTAATATAATTTACCAACATGGCATTATTTAAAGCATAAACTTTATAAAATGTATGCAATAACTAATTGATAAATTGCTGCCTTTTGCTATAACAGTGCATCCTTCAGATAACAAAATATTTAAATTTGCCTGAAATTCAATTTTAAAATAAAATTATGCATTGATAAATTATTTAAAAAAAAATTAAAATGTAAGTAAATAAATATATGCAAGTATAAACATAGTGTCATTTTTCTCGTCATTACACAATAAGTCCCTCCTAAAAAATATATTTTGTTTACAAATATTATTATTTTTTATTATATTATATTTTATTATATATCCAAAGGGTGCCTAACAAACTTTCACTTGGTATCATTTTTGCATTAGCTTTTGATAATCACACAAATTAAAAACAAAGAAATGAAAAAATGTCTTATTCATGATTGTCATTTAATTGACGGGTTTAATTTATTTAACTACGGTAGGATTAAACATAGGCCCAGATTAATATAATTTACCAATATGACATTATATTATTTAAAGCATAAACTTTATAAAATGCATGCAATAGCTAATTGATAAATGAAGGCCTTTGGCTATAACACTAACTATAATTAGCTATAATTATAACTATAATTTTTTAATAAATATATACATTGATAAATTATTAAAAACAAACAAAATAAATGTAAGTGAATAAATATATGCAAGTATAAATATAAAGTGTCGTTTTTATCATTATTAAATTGTCAGGAATTTAATAATGAATTACTAAATTCATGTGTATTTTGCTTAAAATTAGTTTTTTTACTATAGCTTTATATATTATATTTAATTACATATCTAATATTAAACAAATTAGATTATTTTGTGTTAAGCATATTGTACTAATCCCTAATTTTTGATTTAAAAAAAATCAAAAGCTCATCTAAATTATTACAAAAATTGTAATAATATTAATGCTATATTGTATGCTATACATATTAAACACTATATTAAGCAGTGCTAAATGCATAAACACATCTGGTAATACAGACTTTTACTTTTCAGCCAGCCAACTCGACAGCTTCCTGTGAACTGTCTTTCCATTACAAAATCGCCACATTTAAGGTCTGTTTTCTTTAAAAATAAGTGATCTTCACTGCCTAATAGATATTTAATAAAAAGTGTCACTCAGACAGAAACACTGCATTAAATTCCATTTATCCCTGCTATCTCTATAAAAATGAACATTTATTTCAGCCCAGTATTTTGAATTGAGTTTCTGCGCTAGCCTGCTGGTACTGACAGAGAAGGATCCATCATCTCATTTTATGCTTGAACATCTAAATGAATGCTTACATTTATTTAACTGATTGTATCTTAATTACATTACGATTGTTGATGCTGTAAAAGAAACCTTATAAACTTTAAAATAGTCACAGAAACCTTTCACCAGATGTTTACTATTGGCTCAAAAACACTAGCTGTGCACAGGAGCAGATTTAGTGATTTGGGGGCCCTGGAGCGAATACCTCATGGACTTCGACCCACAGAGACAAGGCATGATCTGCATGGTGTGTGGAAGTTCACTGGCGACGCTAAAGCTGAGCACCATCAAGAGGCACATTAAACAGAAGCATCCGTATTCACTGCTCCGAGTGATTCCGGCCATGGGGCCCAAAAGTTCTAAAATTCACCTTTGGAACTTTATTTTTAATTGATTTATTTTGCGGTTTGTTTGTTTTTTCTTATGTCACTCAATCTCCTTTTCTATACTTTTTCTTAATGCAAAATAATAATAACAACATGTAAAGCATCTTGTAAATCTTTTTAAATTATTTGTTTTTTTTAAATAAATTCACAACTAAACTGTTTGATGTATAAATATTTACTTAATTTGACTGCCGGACTTCTCCATGATTACATGGGTGGGGATACATTTGCCCAGATAAAATGAACATTAAACTTTTATTTGTTTAGACCCTCATCATATGATAGAAAATGATGTTATATATAATTTATAAGTATAATTTATATTTCTAGGTATTTATTTGGGGACCCTCAGATTTCCTGGGGCCCTAAGCCACCACTTACCTTGCTTATTGGTGAAATCCACCCCTGGTTTTGCATATAGCCCATTAGTAATTAAAATTTATTAGCTAATCTCGTTAGAAAAATAACAAATTTATAAAATAATCTTGCGTATGCAAAAACAATCAATTTGGTTATTATATGTTCTGAAAATATATTAAGCTAACGCTCAACAGAAGGGCCCCATGGCGCACCGTCACTACCGCCGCTACTGTCTCTTTAAATTTACCCAGGAGCCCCTAAAGGAGCCCCAGGGGCCCCTAGCTCGGCTCTCCACCCTGAAGACAAGCAGAACATCTAAATACAAACAGAAGACCGCATAAAGTCACCGAGCATTTGACAGATATCTCCTCCAACTTGGAGCCAAACCCGACTTGCACCGTCACGTAAAGTTAAGTTTACTTAAAAAGCAGAGCGGTGGAGGCTTCAGTGCAGAGACAGACACTGCACACACTGTAATGGGCGAGTGCGCGTTTCAGATATTTAGTCAGCCACCCGACGAATGCATCTACGAAATCCTCCGGTCGTGACATTTCTACGTACACAAGGTGCGAATCCTGTACGTTAAAACGTGCACAGCGCAGGTATGGATGAAGCGGTGTCGGTGCACAAAGCTGAGCAGACAGAATCGCGCTCATTAATAATAAAAGCCGAGGAAGAGGAGGCGACATCGCAGCGGGGGCTCTTGGGGGACCTCTCGGCAGGTAAATGTTGTGTTGAGCATTGCTGTTTGATTATTAGATCGATGGCTTGTGTTTTTTGAAGCGTTAAAAGCCGTGGCGACCAATAGCACGCAGCGGCATGGCCCCTAATCTTTTGGGCTCCACTATAAACAAAGGCTAAATAAACCATGCTGCATATGTGTATACGCTATGCGCTGTCGCCATCTAGGGGAAATACGACGGTACCGCGCCACGCCGCCGCCCCCTTCTTGTAGTCAATATAGGAAAATACACAACTTCTGCCTTTCACAATTTATTATTATATTATAAAATAATTATATTAGCTGTGTTTACAAGCTTGTGTATAAAATGAAATTATATTGATTCACCATCACATAACATTTACTCAAAGGAGAAGAACCCCCATATGTCTATATTACAACAGAAACCAAACTGTTAAACATATTCTTGTGGAGTGCCCCATTTTTAATGTTATCAGAAAACAATTTTTATCTGGAGAGACTTTAAATGAAATATTTTTAAATGTGAATCCGTCTAAAATTGTAAAATTTTTATCAAAAGCAAACCTTAAAAAACTGTTTTAGATTTTTATCTTATATATTATCATTATTATTTATGTATTTTACCTTGCTGTTGATTACTTTTAATTGTTAATATATTTTTATAATGATAGAAAATTGGTATTTATAAAACGTGGTAAACTTTCTTTTATTTTTTTTGCCATGACAAGCTGAAATGGCAATAAAATTTAAACGCTCTCTCTCTCTCTCCATCATCACACTGAAATCACGTTTTAGTACTGCTATTATTAATATTTTTATTAATTAATTTATTATTATTATTATTAACCGCTTATTTACAGAGTTATGCACAAATTGCCAAATAGTTATGTTTATACATATACCATGGAGGGACATAATTATATATTTTTTTCTGAAATGAATAATACTTTGTATATTTAGGCTACTAATTATGAAATGCAACTACAATATAGTATGTGAGAATGAATTTCAGTCTATCAGTAAGAGGGTTCTAAATATTATTGTTAGCAGTAATTTAAATATATGCTGGTAGGGTATTTAAAAAAACGGTGGACATAAATAAAATATGAAAAAACTGATGATGATAATAATAATAATAATAATAATAATAATGAACATTAATAGTTATGTAGGGTTCATAAGGACAAGTTATTATTTTATTAATGATTATTATTATTACTATTAATGTTCTTTGTGAAAAGCAAAGTGATTTGCATATTTTTCTAAGTTTAGTCCGACATAAAAATACTACTGCTACCATGAATATAATACTGATGATAATAATAGTAACAACAATTTTTACATAGATTTTAAATATATTAATACACTAATTGGATAATATAATTCCTTTATTAATTTTCCTTCAGCTTAGTTCTTTTATTCATTAGGTGTTGGCACAGCAGAATGAACCGCCAACTTATCCAGCATATGTTTTACACAGCGGATGCCCTTCCAGCTGCAGCCTAGTACTGGGAAGCCCCCATACACTCTCACATTCACACACAAACACTACAGCCAATTTAGTTTATTCAATTCACCTGTACCACATGTCAATGCCAGCTGACCTAGTCGGGACTTGAACCAGCGACCTTCTTGTTGTGAGGCGACAGTGCTAACCACTGAGTCACCGTGTCGCCAATTGGATGATATAATATATACGCATTATGTTCAACATAAAATTTTAGTATTTTACTTTAAATGAAATATGAAATAAAATAATCTGTACATCACAAAGTCTAAAAAACTATTTAAATATTTTAAGGAACAAATCAGTTCTAAATATGTTTTATGAATGAACTAACTTAAGTAAGTAACTAAATAAGTAATAAATAAATAAATAAAGTCCAAAACAACATGCACATATATTTTTCAGGTATGGCCTGAATATACCATAGACAGATTATCTTTTGCAGGAATACATTTATAACTTTACTGAATAAGCACTGTGATACGTCCCACAGATCATACTGTTATTTTATTTTTTTCATTCTTTTATAAACTGTTTTAACACATTTTGATCAAATTTTTATCTGTTTGAATATTTTTTTTAACATTTTAATACTTTTTTTATTTGCTTCTTTTATTCCTGTTTATGTAAAGCACTTTGAATTATCTTTGTGTATGAAATGTGCTAAATAAATAAACCTGCACTGTAAAAAAAAAAATATCGTAAAAAAAGGTCAAATGATATCATAATATTACGGTAAAATTTCTTTATGGAAATAAAGTGCAAAAAATAATAAATCTACAGATATTTTCATTAAAATCTTTACAGAAAAACACTGTTATTTTACAGACTTTTCCTAGATTATTACAATCAAATCTGTTCAATAAATAAAATAGATAAATTCCGGTCACATGCACCTGCTCCGGATTACAATTTATTACTTTAATTTTACGTAATTTTAAATGTACTTCAAAAAAACTGGAAAAAACACTGTGTAAATAAAACGGCAATTGTATTGTATAAAACAGGAAAATTGCTGTAATTTGTCATTACAAATATTTACATTTACAAATATTGTTTGTAATTTTTACGGACTTTTGAATATAATTTCAAATAACAGAAAAAATACTGTATAAATAATACTGTAATTTCCCTGTATAAAAAACAAAAATGTCAGTAATTTGTTTTTAATGATAAAGTACCTAAAATGACAGTCAAACTGTTAATTTAGAAAGATTGTCATTTTACTAAGTTTTGAATTTAATTTGAAATGACAAAAAAATACTGTAAAAAAATTTGAGATATTTTCTGTAAAATTAGTTTTTTTTTTTTACAGTGTGCCTTACCTTGCCTAGAAAATAAAGTTTATTATTCTTATTATTAATCACTGTGATCCAATATGAGACATCATGTGTGACTCACTTTTTTACTGTGTCCTCTCCAGGTGAAGAGGAAGTGACCAATGGCCTCAAATCTGATGACATCCAGGATGGTCCCGTCTGCTCTCCAGGCACCAGTTACTGGTGTGTCTCGGAGAGCACAGACTCCCCTTTCCTTCTCAATCCCCTCCCAGGACCATCAACACAGGAAGCCCCTCCATTGAAGAACACTCCTGGCCGGGACCACCGTCGCTACTATCACGAGTACTGGCGCAGCGAATACCTCATGGACTTCGACCCACAGAGACAAGGCATGATCTGCATGGTGTGTGGAAGTTCACTGGCGACGCTAAAGCTGAGCACCATCAAGAGGCACATTAAACAGAAGCATCCGTATTCACTGCTCTGGACCGAGTCAGATAAGGACGTGATCCGGTCGGGATGGGAGAATCATCTGAATCGGGAGAACAGCCAGAAGAGGCCATTATGCACCGATCCAGAGGTTCTTCCAGAGGCCGAGGAGATTCTGGATGTGGACAGGCACTCCACAGGTATGTGTTCATATATTTTTATTTATGTGACCTTGGACTACAAAACATTGGTGTCAATATTTAAAATTGAGACTTATACATTATCTGATTGTGCATAAATAAGTTTTACGTTATGGTTCATACTGGCAGGACAATATTTCTATTTGGAAATCTGTAATTTAACGGTTCAAAATCTAAATATTGGCAACTCCCCTTTACTGTTGTTTAAACTAAGTTCTTGCATATGCATATTACTAATCAGAAATTACGTTTTGATATGTTTAAAGTGGAAAATGTACACAATCTTTACTTAATACTATAATGAAAAACTGTGTAATTTTGACCCATACAATGTATTATTCCCAAAAATACATTTGGTGACATAAGACTACCTGGTTACCTTTTATATAATTTGTTAAGTCTAAATCACATGAAACACATGACAAAACATGTCTTAGGGTTGACTCAAAAATCATATGTAAAAGTGAGTGTTTTCATGTGACTATTTATTAGTAATATTTAGATTTTAAATTATATATAAAATTATATATAAAAAATTACAAGCAAATTGTATTTAATTATCCATATTAACCCTGTTAACGAAACAAATTCGGCTTAAATTCAACTCATGATTTAAGAAAAATATATAAAAATATTATTAACATAAGTAGTTTATTTTTCTAAAATTAATATAAATAACTTATATTTATAACCTTTATTAATCAGGGGTTGCCACAGCGGAATGAACTGCCAACTTATCCAGCATATGCTCTTCCAGCTGCAACCCATCACTAGGAAACACACATACACTACAGCCAATTTGGCTTATTCAATTCACCTATAGCGCATGTCTTTGGACTGTGGGGGAAACACACGCAAAGATGGGGAGAACATGCAAACTCCACACAGAAATGCCAGCTGACCCAGCCGGGACTTGAACCAGTGACCTTCTTGCTGTGACGCGATTGTGCTAAACACTGCACCACCAGAAACCATTGTATATTGTTTTAAACATATAAAGTACTATAAATGTTATGGTGTATGGTCACAGAGTAAAGCAAACGTTGAAAAACTTTGATGTTGGCTTGAGGAAATCTGGTGAAATATTTGTAGTTTAAAAAACTGACAGACAGACTTTTGCTAATAGTTAACATAACAGTGCTGTTAGCATTTTAAACATATTGTTTAATGCAACATCCATCCATCTAGGATGTTGGAAAGATAAAAGCATTATCAAATTGTTTAAAGCTATTATTTTTCCAAGATGGTTAAACACATTTCTAGCATTTCTATTGCAATTGCTAAGACACTGACAGACACACAGACAGACAGACAGACTTTTGCTAATAGTTAACATAACATTGCTGTTAGCATTTTAAACATATTGTTTAATGCAACATACATCCATCTAGGATGTTGGAAAGATAATTGCATTATCATATTGTTTAAAGCTATTATCTGTCCAGCATGCTTTAGCACTTCTAGCATTTCTATAGCAATTTCTATGACTTTAAAAGACAGACTCAGACAGACAGACAGATAGACTGATGGATTTTAGGCTATTGTTAACATAATATTGCTGTTAGCATTTTTAAACATTTTGTTTTACCGTAATGCTAATCTCAACATGTTTCAGCACATAGCTAGTATAGAAGTTTCTAATATGTTTTAGCAAGTCTATCATATTAGTAAATAGTTAGTTGTTTTAGCACATTTCTAGCATACATGTTTTACCAAATTATTAGCAGATTTATAAAGGCACTTTAGAAAAACCATGTTAAGACCTCTGCTCTTCGCATATTTCTAGATAAGCCTACTGGTGCCACCTCTCCAGACCTCCAGGCTCAGTCTGGTCTCAGCAGGGTCTCTCCATCTCCTCCGGCTCCCTCAGTGCAGGAGCTCAGCCCGGGCCCCACAGCTCAGGTGATGGAGCGCTACCTGAACGATTCGCTGCACGCCTGGTTCCGGCAGGAGTTCCTGATGGAGTACCAGGCAGAGCAGGGCCGTCTCGTGTGCATGGTGTGCAGCTGCCTGTTGCCTTCACTGCACCTGGATCACATCAAAAGCCACATGCTGGAGCTGCACCCCAACTCTCTGCTGTACAGCGCTGAGGAAAAACACGCCATCCTGCAGACCTGGGCCAAGATGCACAGTGAAGGTAAGAGACACAACCAAACCGACCACATTTCAGAATGTAAAAATAGTTTGGATGCCATACACACAAATGGTTCGCAAATTGTAAACAATAAGGTTTCGCAGTTGTAAATAATAGGGTAAAATAACTTTACAGAGTAATAGATTTGTTGAGTTGTAAAAACCAATCTGCACATGACAGGAAAGATTATATTATAGATATTGAATGATAGATGTAAGAAATGTAGATGTAAGTTTTTTTTAGTATATATTATTTAATAAATTGCACATATATGTTTTATTTGTAAATTAAGTAAGTAGAGATAAAAAGTAAATTAAATTATTAATTTACATATTAATTATTAATTTACAAGATAACATATTTATTAATCTAGATTTTTTAATATTGGTTTCTGTAAAAAAAAACAATTGAAAAAAGTATTAAAGTTATAAATAAAACAAATAAATAATGAATCGTCTAAACATAGTTTTGATCATATGTTTACATTCACCTGGCAGATAAGCCTAAAATATCATTAATTTGAAATATTATTATGATTTAATGGTTTTCTGGATCATTTACTTTACATAAAATATAATATAATTGTTGAAATTTACTCTGCAAGACAAAATATTCATATAAATGTATTTATTTGTGTGTATCATGTATATTTTTTACACCAAAATGCGTAAAATAAACTCTATGAATTTATACATTTAATGAATATTATTAAATAATATATATATATATATATATATATATATATATATATATATATATATATATATATATATATATATATATATATATATATATATTTAATAATGTTGACAAATCTCATGATTGTAATTTCATATATATTTTATCTTGTCTTTTTTAAAGTTTTAAACACGGCCAAATACAGTGCATCCGGAAAGTATTCATAGCGCTTCACTTTTTCAACATTTTTTAATGTTACAGCCCAAAATGGATTAAATTCATTTATCTCCTCAAAATTATACACACAATACCCCATAATGACAATGTGAAAAGATTTTTTAAAATTGTTACATATTTGTTAAAAATAAAAAACCTGAACAATCACATGTACAGAAGTATTCACAGCCTTTGCAGTGAAGCTCTAAATTGAGCTCAGGTACATTCTGTTTCAACTGATCATTCTTGAGATGTTTCAGCAGCTTAATTGGAGTTCACCTGTGGTAAATTCAGTTGATTGGACATGATTTGAAAAGGAATACACCTGTCTATATAAGATCCCAGGGTTGACAGTGCATGTCAAAGCACAAACCAAGCATGAAGACAAAGAAATTGTCTGTAGAGCTCCGAGACAGGACTGGGTAAGGTTACAGAGAAATATCTGCTGCTCTGAGCACAGTGGCCTCCATCATCCGTAAGTGGAAGATGTTTGGAACCAGCAGGACTCTTTCTAGAGCTGGCCGGCCATCTAAGCTGAGTGATCGGGGCACAAGGGCCTTAGTCAGGGATGTGATTAATAACCCGATGGTCACTCTGTCTGAGCTCCACCGTTCTTCTGTGGAGAGAGGAGAACTTGACAGTAGGACAACCATCTGTGCAGCAATCCACCAATCAGGCCTGTATGGTAGAGTGGCCAGACGGAAGCCACTACTCCCCTGGAATTTGCCAAAAGGCATCTGAAGGACTCTCAGACTATAAGAAACAAAATTTTTGGTCTGATGAGAAAAATGTAAATAAAATTTTACTCTTTGGAGTGAATGCCAGGCATTACATTTGAAGAAAACCAGGCACCGCTCATTACCAGGCTAATACCATACCTACAGTAAAGCATGGTGGTGGCAGTATCATGCTGTGGAGATGTTTTTCAGTAGCAGGAACTGGAAGACTAGTCAGGATAGAGGGAAAGATGAATGCAGCAATGTACAGAGAAATCCTGAATGTAAACCTGCTTCAGAGTGCTCTTGACCTCAGACTGGGGCGACGGTTCTTCTTCCAGCAGCACAAAGACCCAAAGCACACCACCAAAATATCAATGGAGTGGCTTCACAACAACCCGGTGAATGTCCTTTAGTGGCCCAGCCAGAGCCCAGACCTAAATCCTATTGAACATTTCTGGAGAGATCTGAAAATGGCTGTGCATCGTCGCTTTCCATCCAACCTGATAGTGCTTGAGAGGTAAGCTTGTGGCATCATATTCAAAAAGACTTGAGGTTGTAATTGCTGCCAAAGGTGCATCAACAAAGTATTGAGCAAAGCCTGTGAATAGTTATGTACATGTGATTTTTCAGTTTTTTTTTTTTTTTTTAGTAAATTTGCAACAATTTCAAAAATGTTTTTTTTCACATTGTCATTATGGGGTATTGTGTGTAGAATTTTGAGAAAATAAATGAATTTAATCCATTTTGGAAGAAGGCTGTAACATTAAAAATGTGGAAAAAGTGAAGCGCTAAGAATACTTTCAGGATGCACTGTATAGAAACTCATGTGTTAGTTTTACTTGTGGAGCAAATGTGAATATCTGTTATGTGAAATAGTTTAATCAGAACAATGCCAAATAAGAAATAGCATGCATTTGAACAAATGAGACTTTAATAGTCCCTTTATTGTGATCAAATGGCTTTGGAAACAGCTACATTCTTAGTCAAAGTCATTTACAATTGCAATTTTCCTTATCTCTGGTAAAAAGTCAAACATAAAGTCTCTTCATTCAGTTGAATGTTCTGGATGCTTCTGTGCAAACGATATAAGCCCCACGCATAACTCGCATTACACATGCTTCTTAATCTTGATAAATGTCTTTCTGCATTTCTCAATTATCTCACAGAATCCCACCCTTTACAACCGCAAATCAAGTTGGAACAAAATACCAAAGAAATAAACTTGGACAGTTCAGCCTCATTTCACTCTCCAATCATGGATCCTGTTCAGGGAAACTTGGAGAGTTACACAAGAGGAGACGAGAATCCACCAGACACTGTTCAGAGACCCTCATCTTTACCTTATTACCCCCGAAAGAGAAGGCTGAAGTACGGCAGCCCCTGGCACCTCCGGCTAGATTATTTAGTGGCATACGGCCCTCCAGAAAACCCTCTGTGCTACTGTATGGTGTGCTCTGAACACCTGCCTGTGCCGAGGGTCACAAACTTCCGCAAACACATTCAGGAGTGTCATCCGGAGACCAGCAGCCTGAGTCGGAGCGAGAGAGATGCTGTGGTCAGTGCCTGGATTAAGGAGGAGAACATCGACAGAGCCACGCCAAAAGAAGATGGTGCGTACAGACACAAAATATATAAATAAGTACATGCTAGAAACAAATTGCCATAACTGTAAATGCTTGATTAATAGTGTTAACAAAATAAACATCAGAATATTTAAAAAAAAGACACTAAAATTATGCTAATTTACATGAGAAGCGAAATTGACTCTGAAAACAGAAGGATATTTTCTGAGGTTAATTTATCTTGTTTTAATGATTAATTCGCAGTAGGCCTATACTGATCATGGCAATATTTAGATTAATGTAATTTTAGTAAAAAAACAAAACAAAACAGTAATACCTTTCTTGTCTCTAGTGTTTTCAGTTAGCCTTTGCTGAGTCAGCTAAGCTAACAGCTTGAAAATAATTCAACATTTTAAGTGAATAAATCTATTGATCATACACTTAATCCGTTTATAATGGTCTTTTAAATCAGATTTTCAAGAAGTTTAAATTAGCCAAACATTTATCTTTTTTCGTGCAATTAGTTAGCATCAAGACTACAGCTTGAAATTTTAACACATTATTTAGCATCTCTGGTAAATATATTTTAAGCATATCAAGCTTATGATTCAACATATATTGATTATACACCTAATCAGCTTATAATGTTCTTTTAAATCACATTTTAAATTATTTTCAAGATGTTTATCATCAAAACATTTATCTTTCCTCGTGAATTTAGTTAGATTATTTAGCATGTCTGGTAAATTCAATTCAATTCAATTCAATTAGAGTTTATTTGTATAGCACTTTTCACAATCATTATTGTTTTAAAGCAGCTTTACAAATGGTGCACATTATTGCATTACAATCAAAATTAGAAAAGTTAAGGTTATTAGTTAAAAAAAAATCAGTTAAAAATAGAAAATTTCACTATAGTTAGCTTTTTCTTAGCAAGCTAAAACGTTAATTAGCACCTCAGGTAAAAAAAAAATTGTTTTAAGGATGCAAAGCTTTTCAGAAATGTACTAAATCTGGGATGTCCAAACTTGGTCCTGGAGGGCCGATGTCCTGAAAAGTTTAGTTCCAACTCCCAACCCCACTCAGACACACCTGGGCTAGCTAATCAAGCTCTTACTAGATTTCTAGAAGCATCTGTCCAAGTGTGTTGAGCCAAGTTATGGCTAAAATCTTCAGGACACTGGCCCTTCAGGACTAAGTTTGCACGCCCCTGTACTACTAACTCATAAAAATATTCTGTACTTTAAATTACATTGCATATCAAGCAAATAATAAATAAATTAACAATGAATAAAATGTTAACATTTCTCTTAACTGTTTTCAGTTAGCCTCTGCTTAGCAAGCTAACAACAAAAGTCAACAAAAGCATGCAACAATATTATGGTGTATTGGTTATAAAATATATCCATTCTTGTCCTTTAAATGACATATTTATTATATTCTTGAAGCTAAAAAAAGTCTAATTTTAACCTTTGGTAAATACAGTTTTAAGGATGTAAAGATTTTCAGTATGCAAACATATTCATTATGTACTTACTCACGAAAATGTTTATAAATGCAATTTAAAGTAACATTCAGCTTTTTTTTCCTTAATAGGGTCAAGTCCCTATTATCATCTTGCTAAAAAAAGAGACTCAAATCTCAAAAATAAATATCAAAACTCTCTTTAATTTTTTTGAGTGAGTTTGAGCGAATAATTAATAGTCTAGCCCGATTCAATGATTTATACTATGCTAAACCAAAGAGGATAGAATACACAAGACATGTCACTCAAAAAATTTCCAATGGCGAAAAGTGTAATGGACAATATGGCGAGTGAAGCCCCGTCTACTAGTACAGGAGCAAATCAGTGATCGCTATAGAGATGGGGGAAAAAGCTTATACCTTACGTGTGCTTTTACAACAGTTTTGTGGTCAACAAACACACTAGAATCTCAGCGAATACTCCACAAACATAAGAAATATATCCACATAAAGCTTAAAATCTGTACATTTAAATGAACCAATGACAATGGAAAACAAAAGTTTTGTAATTTGTATAAAATTAACAGGAGGTACAGTCTGTCCCATCAAACACACTTCTTATGAAAGCTACTAATCGAATGTCCACAAACTTGTAAACAAAGAGTCGCTGTCATTTTGGAAGGAGATTTACCATCAAGAACAAGTTGGGAATTCATTAAGAAGAGCTGCACGATTGGACAAGATATTATTCAGTGGATGATAATGTGTAAAACAGCCATGAATTAGATTGGTGTAAATTAGTTTTGGAAAATTTGATGTTTCCCCATTCAGACACAATGCCCGAGCATACTGCCCGAGAGGGGTTTCAAAGATGGCCGCAGAGTGAAATTATGTGCCTTAAAGGGACTTTGGCTAAGCTAAGCTGAAAGTGCTTTCGTCAGGGTTGTAAAATTAGCTTATTTTCAAAAAAGAGGCAAATATAGTCAAAGATTTTGCTAGCTTTGTTTTTTATTGCTGTTTTTTACAGTTAGCTTTTGCTTAGCATTTAACAGTATCAATGTACTTTTAGCTCATATCTCATCTTAGAGTTTTTGAATGAACCAAGTAGTTTTCCATTGTGATCATGCTCTAAATCAAATATCTTGCTGCTGCAGGTCAATAATATTTCTCTCTCTTTAAATTAGATCCACAGAGTGTCCCAATCACCACAGAACCGCAAGATTCGCCTGTGAAAACTATAGAGCAAGGTGGTGAAGCAGAAGATAATAACAGCACACAGATCACACCTCAAACACAAACAGCAGGGCGGCACAGACACTACCCCGGGAAAGACCAACGGCGCAACTACCAGCCACGATGGAAGATGGACTTTTTGATGGACTACGACTGCAGGAAACATGGATTGATTTGCATGGTGTGCGGCGCGACGCTCGCTACACTAAAGGTTAGCACTATCAAGAGACACATCCTACAAGTTCACCCTCACTCGCTAGACTACAGTCCCGAGGAGAGGCAGCTCGTCCTGCTCTGCTACAACCAGATCTCTGCGCACTTTCATTCGGACGACTGCTTTTCCGGTTCAAACCACGGCCATAAAGAGAACACTAACGATAACACTAACGATAACGCTTTAGTTCAAGCCGAATGCACTTCGAGCCAGAGCACTTAATTGAAAAACAAGAGGATGTGTTTTTGACATCCTGTTTTATTTTTGGCTTTTGTTCACTCAGGAAGTTTGCTGCGGGGTAAAAAATAGTACTTTTTTTTCTGTGAAGGATAATTGAACTTTTTTTTTTTAATTAACGTTAAAAAATGAATATTTATAAAATAAGTTGTTATTAAAGGGATAGTTCATCCTTTTTTTTTGTTTACCCACCTTCAAGCAATACAAGATGTTGTTGATTTTTCTTTGCTTCAGTAGATCATTAGAGAAGTTTTCAATTAAATGGTGGTTCACAGTAATTAAAAAATGTTCAGGTTACCCAGCAAACAACTTTGACGTCTAAATCTATACAGCTGTTAAAGGGATAGTTCACCCAAAAATGAAAATACTGTCATCATTTGCTCATCCTTAACTTGTTTCAAACTGATTGGGTTTCTTTTTTCTATTGAACACAAAAGAAGATATTTTGAAAATGCTGGTTGCTGGGACCCATTGACTTCAATAGGAATTTTTTCCTAATATGGAGGTCAATAAGTTCCAGCAACCAACATTTTTCAGTATATATATTTTTTTGTGTTCAACGGAAGAAAGAAATACAAATAGGTTTGAAACCACATGAGTGACAATAAACGATTGGGTAATGTTTCATTTTTGGGTGAACTATCTCTTTAATTATCTTAATAATGTACCGATAGTAGTTAATTTTTGTTTTTAAAAGATGTCTAATAGATGTCTAAGCATAGTCGTCTTGGCTAAAAGAAGGCTAAACTTGGGCTGAAAATCTAATAGACATTCAAGAATAGCCCAAAACTAGACTAGTCGTCAAATAGACATATTAGACAGACTTTATATGTGTAGTCATTCACTTCTGTTTATTTGATGACTAGTTTAGTTTTGGCCTATTCTTAGACTTCTCTAAGATTTTCATTGACAGCCCAAATTTAGACTTGTTTTAGCCAAGATGACCATTAAGACGTCGATTAGACATCTTTTAGACATCTTTTAAAAACAAAAAATACTTGCTGGATAACTACTATCGGTACATTTATTAAAATAATTAAAGGGATAGTTCACACAAAAATTAAACATTAGCCCATCGTTTATTATCCCTCATGTGGTTTTAAACCTATTTGGGTTTCTTTCTACTGTTGAACACAAAAGAAGATATTTTGAAAAAATATTGGTAGGCTGCTGGCACTTACTGACCTCCATAGTAGGAAAAAAAATAAGTCAAAGTCAATGGGTCCCAGCAACCACCAATTTTTAAAATATCTTCTTTTGTGTTGAACCGAATAAAGAAACCCAATCGGTTTTGAACTACTTAAGGGTAAGGAAATAATTACAGTATTTTCATTTTTGGGTGAACTATACATTTAACACCCATGGCTCCTGGCAATACATTGAGAAACTGAACATTATTTACATTAGTTGAAGTAAATAAGGTTATAAACGATGTTCAGTTTCGTGCACAGGCATATTATTTAAGTTTAGAAGCCCGTGGCTCCTGATTGATACACTGAGATTATTAATTTAGTTTTGCCTGTATACTTTGCCTGTATGTAGTTTTTTTACTATAAAAGTTCTGTTGGTCATTGACAGCCATTCATTTATATATAAATTCACAAGGACCACAGTTTGTGCTAATATTCCTCTCTAATGCTCTAACAGAAATTAAAAAATGTGCAAGTCAACTGCTATCGGTACATTATTAAAATAATTAAAGGGGTAGTTCACCCAAAAATGAAACATTACCCCATTATTTATTCTCCCTTATGTGGTTTTAGACCTATTTGAGTTTTTATCTTCTGTTGAACACAAAAGAAAATATACTGAAAAATGTTGGTTGCTGGCACTTATTGCCCTCCATATTATGCAAAAAATGCTATTGAAGTCAATGGATCCCAGCAACCAGCATTTTTTTTAAATATCGTCTTTTGTTTTCGACAAAAGAAAGAAACCCAATCATTTTTGAACTAGTTAAGGACAAGCAAATGAAGACTATTTGAAGTATTTTGACTTTTGGGTGAACTATCCCTTTAATACCCATGGCTTCAGGAAACTGTACACTATTTACAACATTATTAACTTTAACAAATGTAAATATTGTTCGGTTTCTTGAACAGGCCAATTATTTCAGTTTAGAAGACCTCAGTGTATTGATCAAGAGCCACGGGTATTGATTTTGTTTTGCCTGCATACTTAGTTTTTTTACTATAAAAGTTAAGTTGGTCATTGACAGCCATTCGTTTTTATATATAAATTCACAAGGACCACAATTTATGCTAATGACAATATTCCTCTCTAATGCTTTAAAACAACACATTTTGGATTGCTCGAGGTTGAATAAATGAACAGTAAATGTCAACAATTGGATGTACTGTCCCTTTAACATTTAAACAGAGTTCAGTTTTTGCTGAACTTCTATTTCCTTTTCTGTGAATAAGCACTCTCAAATGCGTTTATTGCTCTTTTGTAGACTGCGGCGAGACTTACTGATTCAGCATGCTTCATATTTTGCATGACGTCATGCATTACAGTGGAATATATTATTTTACATTCAGCACTTAAAGGTTGGTGCTCGGTACATTTTTTTGGGGGTGGGGGGGTTGGGGGGGACTGCTGACGCAATGGAAGAAAAAAATAACTTACCATTTTGTTAGTCCCATTTTGAGAGAAAAACAAATATATGATTTATAATGTTTAAAATTATATATTATTGGTTCAATTCACCAAAAAAAAGTTATATTGAAATAAAAAACCTTACAGAATTTATTTTTGGGTAAAGTGCGATTTGTTTGGAATGAGATCCAAGTCTCAGGGAGCATGTTTTATTCATGATTCATTTTCTCTATCCCTCTTCTGCATTTAAAGGAATAGTTCATGAAAAAAAAGATTCTGACATTTTTTTCACCTTTTTACTTGTTCAAAACCTATTTGTTTCTGTTAAAAACAAAAGAAGATATTTTGAAAAATGCTGATTGATGGAACCTATTGACTTCAATAGTAAATGTTTTCCTACAATGGAGGTCAGTGCCAGCAACCTTCATTCTTCAAAATGTCTTCTTTTGTGTTTAATAGAAGACAGAAACTCATAAAGGGTTAACTAGGGCTGTGCGATATGGGCAAAAGAAACCTATCTCGATTTTAATCATAGTTTTGACACAACACACACTCACACACGTTTTACAGTGGGAATCTAAAGCACACTTCCAAATGAAAACAATTAGATCTTTATCAAAGACCTGTAACATGTCTCTAAAACAGACATAAGGCAAAAAATAAATAAATAGACTACTGTGTGTGCACCATCAAACACAAGGCTCTGATGTTTTTGATTTTTTTTTGCCATGCTTAGATCATAGACCTCTTTGTGATGCTGCTGTGAATTAGTCTGTTCACATATTGCGTCTTTTGCATACACAAGTCTGTCATTTACAATGAAGGCGCCCGGCTTGCGCGCATATTGGGAGTGATGCATGCGCGTATTCAATACACACCCAGTTGAAAACATCTCTACTTTTCAGAATGCTGCAAGCGCACCGTGAGTCATGTAACAAAAACTGAGCTATCAGCTTCATACTACTTCATACTTCATATTATATAGAATATAATACACATTTCAGTAGACTAATTACCTCAGAAAAACACAGAACACCCAAACACCCAGTGCTTTTTAATTTTATCCATAAATAAAACTTATTTCAGAGCTGCAGCAATGTTTTGTTAGTTTGTCATCCTCTGAGAAAACAGTTGAGGGGCGCCGTGCAATGACAAAAGAGCGTAACACGAGTTGAATGTTGAAGGAAGTGACGCACCTAGTGCTTTCACTCTCTTTTGGACGCGATATGTGACTGACAGGTCTTACAAATTACCTGATTCGGGCGATACATCAGCCTTCCTCTATTCAAAGTAATCCCACACCACAGATGTTGACTTCTTTTGGGCACCAAGTCGTCCTGCGCTGAACTCATCATCCCAGTTTATGGAGACTATGTGTCATTAAGCTTAAGCAGGTCGCACACCAGAAGCGCCGCTTGGCGGCGCACCGCGTAGCGTCACGCAGCGCCATACATTTCATAATTCTAAACATAGGTTTCTATCAGGGTACACACACCGGCGCCGCAAGTCGGCGGCTGTCCGTGGCGCCCAGCCACGATTCAGGACACTGTTTATTTCTCTGCCACGCCACAGAGCGGCATCTGATTAGTTTCATGTTAAATATCATGTGAATGTGCGCGTCTGGTGTGTAATACTTTTAACTGTCATATGCGTGCCGTATTGCGGTGCCGAGCGGCACTTCTGGTGTGTGACCTGCTTGAGTCTCCTGTTCTTGCGCTCTGTTTAGACATGCTGCGTTATGTGGGAAAATCGTGCTGCAAGGCGCGCATGTTCAACTCGCGATTTAGATACGATTTCAATTAATTCAGGGGTGCCTAAACTCGGTCCTTGAGGCCCGGTGTCCTGCAGATTTAAGCTCCAACTTGCCTTATCACACCTGCACGGATGTTTCTAGAAAGCCTAGTAAGAACTTGATTAGCTAACCCAGGTGTGTCTGATTGGGGTTGGAACTAAACTTTGCAGGACACCGGCCCTCTAGGACCGAGTTTGTGCACCCCTGAATTAATCGCATAGCCCTAGTTAAAAGTGAAGTGAACTATCTAGCTAGGGAGAAGTGAGTGAACTATCCCTTTAAGATCAGTTTAAATATTCAAATTATCACAAAGGTGCAATTCAAATATCTAAAGTAAGTCTGTTAAATTAACAGACGGTGCATGCGTGTTTTCTAATCATTAACATTTACTGGCTGCATTTATTTAAAAAAATACATTGTACAGGATAAAATGGGTGATAAACAAATGCCCCTTTTTTGCTTATTTGCACTGGGCATTCAGAGAACAGTTCAGTTCTCTTTTTATTCCTGCACAAAATGAACTGAAACTCTTATGTCAGCATCTCCGAAAGCTGACGTCATAGCAGGACTTTCTGATTCTGCCAACTCTTCTTTTAACAATATTTTCTTTTGTTGACCAAATGCATTTCGGAAGCACTTTCAAAGTTTGGAGCATCTCTCAAATCTTTCTGTGGATATATCTTGAAAAAACGGTGCACAATCTTTTTCATGATGATGATTAAGCCCCGGTCAGATCATACGATTTTGTCAGCACGATTTCCTTGACGTAGGATGTTGTGGGGATTTGTAAATGACAAATGGGTGTCGTGACGCAAGATATAATAGTTTCTTCTTGTGTAATGTGGCATAGTTCATGATAACTGACACTATGTCTGCAATGCCTCACGACACCATCGCAGAAGGTTTATGTTTAATTTTTATTCCCGTTTTTGGGTGACACTGGGCTATAGGAGCACATAACTTCTCAGTTATATCAGTGGGTGCTACCATTAATTTATGGGTTAGGTAATCAAAATATAGGCTGCATATTTACTTATAGGTGGGTTGAGGGTGGATAAGATCATTGGTTATGCAAACTACTTTCTCTAAAATATTAATGTTTTTAGCAACTTTATCTGACAGACTGGCACAAGTTTGTTTTGTCCTGCTTAGAGTTAAATTGAAAACTGATCACAATACATGATTTTGTCATTAACATTAAATATTTCACTTTAATTTTATTTAGGCTAGATTTAATTTTAATTTAACAAACCAGTTCGTGTTTTGGCGCTGAAGCATATAGCGGACTTGTTTTGAAGCACTTCATCTCAAATGTTATTTGTTATTCTTATTTATCTAGTAGATAACTGACCAACAAAAATAAATTAAAATTAAGATAAAAAATATACCAAACAAAATTCATTTAAAAAACTTTTTTTTCCAAAAAAAAATACACAAATTATATTTTTGTTTGTTCCCGTCCGCTACACATCTCTGCGGGTGAAGGATTTGTTTAGCTCCATGGAAAATAAGGATTTAATTAATGCTCCACTGTAATTGTTGTATCACAAACCTCTGCCATATATGTACAAATTTTTTTAATATGTCATTTTTAAGATTATGTCTTGAGTATCTGATTTTTCCTCAGTGCTGATGTGCATTCACTTTTTCCATCTTACTTGTGGCAAGTTCAGGCGAGGGAGTGTTTAATAAGCAACCTTGGCAGGAAAATATACGTCAAGATTTCAAAGAAAATATTTTAATATTAAGAAGGAATCATAAGTTTGATCCTATCAATGTCTTAACGGATACTCTCAAATAGCCTAGTAGTCAGCAAGCATCGGTGTTCATTGAGGTTGAAATAAGTTTTAAAAAATTTAAATTGAGATAAGAAATATTGTTATAGCAGCACTTGTGACTGCTTTGGAAAATAATGCTCGTCGTAAACGTCTCGGGATGACTGATCATGAAGGAATGTGTAGTCTGGCACATTTGTTACCCACGAAAAATCAAGATTTTATCAAGACAAAAATCGCATAATCTAACATAGTGACTTTCGTAATCGACAATAAAAATCGTGTAATCTGACCGGGGCTTTAGGAGGAGGAGGAGGAGGAGGAGGAGGTTGGGGGTTTGAACTCTCAGGGTTACCATCATTTCCAGAGTCACATACAGTATATAACGAACATCAATCATCACATGTAGATATAGCTTTTTTGGATTAAAATATTTCTTTTGAATTTCTCTTGTATAATTTACTGCAACCACCAATAATCAATAAAATTAATGTTCATCCTGTTTGTGGATTTGGAAAGCCTAGTTCTTTGATTAAATTAAATGCGTTTTCAATATTTCTGCTTAATATGATTTGCTGTGATACTTGTTTTTTCAGGATTCACAATAATTACTTAATCACAGTTTATTATGAATATTATGCAACATTTGCATGCCTTTTTATCAAATAAGTGGATCTTTGGTGAATAAAAGTATCAATTTCTAAACCTTCATACACTCAAACAATGATTCTTGCTGCTTGTTCAAGCTAGTTATTTCAAGAGTTCCCACTTAGATATGCTTGGCGTATAAAGCTGGTTTGGCATGCTGTCCCGGGAGAGAACCCTGAGCTCGGAGATCTTTGAGCCCAGGGCTCCCGCCCGGTCGATAAGCATATCAGGGGATCCGAGATCAGGTAGGTCTCGAGAGTTCCCCCTTTTGAAAAGGGAGGAAAGGAGGAGAGAAGGGGTGGAAGGGGGGATTCTTCCAAATGAAGATAAAACATTAGGGAGAAAATGATCCATTTATAGTAAACTAGGATCGCTCTGATTGGATTATTACTGATTACAGATGAGTGGCCAGACGTGCTCAATCATATCACGTGCTCCTCTCGATATTTGGTTTATGAAACTTCACTTAAAATGAGCTGAATCAACTATTGAGGTTTTTTTCCGACAACTTAGTTGTTTTTTTGTTCATTCCACTTAAATTTGGGTTGGGACAACTTGAAGGTATTATGTGGAACCCAGCATTTTTTTACATTAATTTTTGTCTATTTTGGATGGAAAAAAATATGATTAAAGGTGCTGTATGTAAGTTTTTGACTTGTCTAAAGCTTAAAAATACCATGATATGTTTGCAGATATTTAAGAAACGTGCTAAATGAACATTCTTGTTTATCTGAAAAACAATGCTAAAGTCAGTTATTCTGCTTTGAAAATGGGCGTTATGTGCCAGAACGCTGTCTTTGTTTTGGTCATTTTAACTGACTGATCACGGTCGATACGGAAAAAACTGACTTTAAAAACATTATTGTCCAATCGACTAAAGTCAAGGGGTAGGTAAATTATCAGGAAATGTTTTATCAAGATTTTATTATGATTTTAGCGTTGTAGCTGCCTGTGGACGGAGTGCTGAAATGTTACTCGCTCGTTTTTTATTTCATTATGGCTTATTTTTTAGTGTAATGTTGGAACAGATTGTTGCCTCATTGAAACGGAAATCGTAGGTTTGTTTAAATATTTTATTTAACAACAAGAAATAAAGCAATACTCACGTATCCTCGGTCGTTGATGAGATGCCTAAAGGTTTGTTGAAATTTAAACTGATTCAGCTGTGATGAGTAAATGTACAGTGGTCCTCCACGCCACCTAAGGACAACCTAAAGCACGCGGCCCTCGTGATGTTTAAATGGCACCATTATGACATCGTTGTGACAACCTTCAGCAACATTGTCGAATCCTCAACCTCTTTGAAAGGTTTATGCAACGTTGTAGGAAGGGCGCTACGTTGAGGCGACGTTGTGTGTGTGTGTTTGTTGGGTTGCTGGAAAATAGCGTATTTCATTCTTTCATTCAGAAAGGCTCCGAAATGCGACACCTGGTGGACAGTAGCAGACCCCAAAATGAGACGGATTCAGTTCCACATGAGGTTAATAATAAGCAAATAATAGAAATATTACGATCGCATACATTAGATGTGCAGGCATGAGGTAAACTGCTTCTGCTTTCAGTATATGGCAACAAATATGGCATTCAAACTCACCTTGTTAGCATTTAACCCTGAATTAAGCACATGAGGTTTACAAGACTAGTTTAATATTCATGTATTTTTGTTAAGTTTTATATATTTAGCACATCATGAATGACCAAAATTGGTTATATTTAAACTAGGAAACTATTGTAAAACTAATAAAATTATTTTCAATGGGGTTAATGCTGGTCATTATCAGACAGCGTGCATATACTATGGAGTTACATTGTAACCGCGTGTCCTAATAACAGGCTGCGCGACGAGATACGCAGTGATAAGAAATGTGGCTGTTTGCACCAGAGGAAACTCGACAGAATTTTAAATACAGCCATTCAGAAGCACAGAATACTCTTACAGAATGCACTTACTCACGAAATGGTAAGGTTTATAATCTATTTAATACATATTAACCCTCTTTGACATTATTAAATGCTGAATCACGTGTTCTAAAGTTCCATTTCAAACAGTTTATTTTAAAGATCTGAGGTGAACTATCTGCTGCTGCTTTCAGTATATGGTAATGAATGTCATGTAAAATGGGATTCAAACTCGCATTGTTAGCATTTAGCTCTGAATTAAGCAGATGAGGTTTACCTGAGGTGATCATTTTCATAGTTTTCTGTTGTTCACCTGTGAGAAATAGATGCCGTTTCTAATATATCAATATCAGGTGTTGGTTAAGACAAAAAAAAAAACTCCTTTTACTATTCCTTCTATCGGATGCCGTTGCTTTTATGTGGAACACGGTTTAAATCACTTGCTCCTGTCCTCAATCTGGTAGTTTAATATTCATGTACTTTTCTAGGTTTTCCACATTTGGTAAATCATGAATGACCAAAATCAGAGATATTTAAACCAGGAAACTATTTTAAAACTATTAAAATTATTTTCAATGGGGTTAATGCTGGAAATTCTCAGACAAAATAGAAAATTTCATAACCAAAATAATCGCATAAGAACTCTTAAACGAGTAGATGTAATAAACATATGTACAATGTTTGCGTGAGCCATGTGTTTTTATTATACTTTGTAATTTCAATTCTTTGTAATATTGACCAATTAATAAAAAGCTGTTGATATTACTTAGAATATCAGAATGTGAAATGAGTATGTAGATACTGAATGCATTATGAACATAAAAATATTGAGTTTGACATGCCTGGGTCTAGTCCAAATATCTACATTTAAAAGTAAAAACAAGATTATTTTGCTAACCCTAATGGCAGATAATTTTGCTCGTTTTTAAGGAAAAGCTCTTAATTTGGACCTGAAGTTGGAAAGAAAAAAAAAAAAAAAAAAAAAAAAGATTTTTTACTTGCTCTAAGAATGTTTTGATATTTGGTCCAGAAACGAGACGAAAAGTAGGAAAAGCATTTTTGGCATTGTGATTATTCAATTTCTGTACCTGAATACTGTTAAGACTTCCCAGAAAACCAACAAATAGAGCTATTCAAACCATCCTGTCATCTTGTATACATATCAGCATATACAGCATATAAATGGCTACTGTATGTGTGTGATAAAAATGCTAAGCAGGAGAAGAAAACAAACAAGCTCAAGCACTCAATGTTTTTGGCATTTTTATTAAGTTCACTTTGACATCATTACAGGGACCACAAGTTTTCCTGTTTGCATCTTTTTTCCCTCCCAAAAGCTCCCACATATTAACTTAATTCAAACCTAACAAACTGAATGTCGATGTTAATCATCACACATCTAGTCATCGAGAGTCAAAAGCAAAAAAAACAAAGTGACCTCCGTCAACCCTTCTCAAAGAGAAACACAGGAAAGAAAAAAAAAAAACAGCAAACATGCTAAACAACTACAAGAATAAGTTAGAAAAAAATTTACCCAAATATTAAACAAACTCAGAAGAGAAGCAGAAACGAAGATGGAGAACCTAATCACAGAGGTCTGCATATATTAAAAAAGTAGTATAGTCATAATTTTCCCTAAAATTGAACGAAAAAAAATGCGGTAATATAAATTGTCAGAGCTTGAGCTGTTCTTCGAAAGCAACACCGCACATGTGATCTTATCTGTAGAACATGCTAGCTAAGCAACACCATGACGAGATGCCTTCGTCAGAATCCAATCATGTGTGTAAACATGCATAAAACACAAAACGAGTGTGAGAAATTAAAAAGTGCTAAATTAAAGTATATTGGAACGGGGATGCGACTTGATAGTGTTAAACGATTCTCCAATTAAAACATGCTTCCAACTGCATCAGCTGGACTGTTAAATGACCACTGCAATAAAACCATCAAAACCGGACACTGTAAAAAAAATAAGTTGACTCAACTTAAAAATTTAAGGCAATTTGCTGCACAGCTTTGTTTGAGTTGACTCAACTTTTCAACCAAGTAAACGCCAACTAAAAGAGCTCTGCAGCAAGTTGCCTGACGATTTTAAGTTAAAACTGATGTCCACTTTTGTAGTTACAGTGTAGTAATAAAGCAACGATGTGAATGCAATGAATGAAGCGTGTTCGATATTATATTTATGACGTCTCAAATGCAAACGCTGCTTTTAAACAGCATGAAGCCATTTTCACTGTGGTATTCTACCTTTTCAGAAATAAATTCACTAGTAAATTACACTTGTAGAAGTATTTTAAAAGCTAACAGCATTTGCGGTGGACTTTTAAAGGGATACTTCACCCCAAAATGAAAATTATCTCAGTTGATTGTGGTTTTTTAACCGCCCCTTATGAGTTTCTTTCTTCTGATGAACACAAAAGATGATAGTTTGAATATTGTTGGTTGCTGGCACCCATTGACTTCCATAGTACGAAATCGAAATGTCTATGGAGGTCAATGGGTGCCAACTACCAGAATTTTTCAAAATATATAATATATAATTTTGTGTTCAACAGAAGAATGAAATTAAAGTAGTTTTAAACAACTGATGACAATTCTCAGTTTTGTGTGAACTATCCCTTTACATGAGATGTGTAATTATCAAGCATAAAGGGATAGTTTAGTCAAACATTCAAATGAATTGACTCTTTCCAAACCTGTACAAGTTTCTTTCTTCAGATCAATTTAAATGATTAATTTAAAAAAGTAATGTTGGCATCCAAACAGTTGATGGTAGCCATCGACTTCCATAGTAGGAAAAAAGATACTTCAAGGACCAATGAGTTTCTTGTATTTGTTGAACACAAACAGACAGTGTATGGATCCAAATATCAATATCATATTCAAAACTACTTCTGTGTTCAATAAATCAAACAAACTCAGACACATTACGAATTCCATAGTTGGAAATATAATATTACAAAACCATCTGCTGTCAGATATACCATAGTGAGATAGTCGACAGTAGTCATTGACTTTAATAGTAAGAAAAAAAGATTTACAACTATTCTTCAAAATATCTTCATTGGTGTTGAATAAAATCAAAGAAACTCAAACAGAAGTCCTTGATTCTATAGTAGAAAAGAAAACTCCTAAAGTCAGTGGCTACCATTTGCTGTATGTTTACCAACATTCTTCAAAATATCTTTATTCATGTTCAAAAAAAAATTTAAGAAACTCAAACAGATGTCATTAATTCAATAGTAGGCACCATAGTACCATTTGCTGTCTGTTTACCGACATTCTTCAAAATATCTTTCGTGTTTGACAGAAGAAACTGAATTATATCCAAAAAGTTTGCAATAACCACTGATTTCAATAGTAGTGATTAATGCTATTAATGTTAATACCTATTGTAGCGTTCTTTAAAGTATAATCTTTTGTGTGCAACTAAAGAAATAAAACCATAAACAGACAGTAACCATAGACTTTCATACTAGTGTGAAAAAAAAAAAAAAAAAAAGACCAACATTCTTCAAAAAATTCTTCAATTGTATTCAAGAAAAAAAAAAAAAGAAGGAAAAACTCAAACAGATGTCATTGTTTCTGTAGTAGGAAAAGAAATGACAGAATCCAATGGCTACCATTTGCTGTAAGTTTACCAACATTCTTCAAAATATCTTCAATTGTGTTCAATAAAAAAAATATATAAAATTTTAAACAGATGTCATTGATTCCATAGCAGGAAAATAACCACTCACAAAAGCCAATGGCTACCGTTTGCTGTCTGTTTACCAACATTCTTCGAAATATCTTTAGTGTTGAACAGAAGAAACAGAATTAGAACCAGAAAGTTGGCAGTAACCACCGACTTCAATAGCAGAAAAATAATGTCGTTGATGTTAATCTTATTTATTCAATAGAAGAAAAAAAAAGAAAAGTTGACAGTAGCCATTAACTTTCATAATAAGAAAAAAAACACCAGCATTCTTCGAAATATCTTCATTCGTGTTCCACAAACCAACAAGTACATTTCATTCTGACTAAACTATCCCTTTAAATAATGAACAAAAACATTAAAGATTTAACCTTCTTCAGTGCCCAAGATGCCCCAAAATACGATTTTACCTTTCTAAAAAACATGAATAATGCGCACTAGCCCTGTTAAACAACAAGTAAAATAATAATGAACGAGTCATGGGGGCAGAAGATCCTCTCTTATATTCTGATGCTCTGACGATCATATACATAAAACTCAATCTTACGGTTATTATTAATATTTATCGTTACGAAGCCGATGTCAAACGGGACTTAAAGCAGCCATCCTAATTCCAGATATATGAACTATTATTTGAAGAGTAATAACAAGAACATTTACATGTGAGTGCAAGAGATAGAGGTGCGACAGACGAACAGAAGAGCTGTATATTCGTGTGTGTGTTTTTAAATATAAAAAGCGACACTAACTACTTCACAGCAAAGAGCCTGTTGTAATCGAACTATATATACATACACGAAATGAAAAATGGCGCCGATAACAGGGAGGACAGTGAACTAGACCGAATTTAAATCACCGCTGGCAGCGTCTCCATCCATCGTAATTTCCAGTGCATTTCAGATAAATACGTACACATTTTCTGGTCAAATAACAAATAGAAGGTGAAAATAATTGTTTATATTTATTTATTATTCCTTAGTGAAAACTTTTCTTCTTAAAAAGTACAGACATTTGCGTCGTGGTCAAACACCTGTCTTTATTCACGTCTCCTGCACCACCCAAAAACCAGCTTCAGTCTAGTTCACAAGCCCTTCCATACACACTGGCCATCACAAGTGGGCGTCCAGTAGCATTACATCACTTCCTGTGTCGAAAAAAAACAAAAACAAAACACCAGCTTCTGGAGCCCCGAGCTTCTTTTTCCTAATGCTCATTATTAATAAGCTGCAGAGTTAACATTGAATATCAAGAAGCTGTTGTAGATTTTACATACTAGCTGGTTCAGTGCAGATGGTTGTTTTAAGGTGTGAGGTTGAAAGGGGAGGGGAGGGAGGGGGCGGGGTTTAGTTTAATGAGGGTGGGGCTTGGAGTTAAGGGAGGCGGCTAACGTTTTGAAGGATGGTAAACATGGTATTGAGGGACTTGAGGATCATTCTGCTTTACAGCGCTTCATGGCTCCGGGGAGCTTCTCTTGTAGCCTGAGGGAGAAGAAAACGACAGATGATTATTAGGACGTGGATCAAGGTTTCACTAATTGGCAGCCATTATGAAGAGTCCTTTTAGGTAAACAGCACACAGAAACAGTGTTACCAACTTAGCAATTTTGATGCTGGATTTAGCAACTTTTCATAGTAGACTAGCAATATTTAGCCATTTTAACATTAATTTGGCTACTTCTAGCAACTTTTAAAAGATACATTGTAAATGAAAAAGAATCACTGAACAGCAAACTAGCCAAGAACCACCATCTTAACTCTTGTGTATTGTTTAAATGTACTATCTTTTCATTATGTTAGTGGCTGTTTTTGCCCCATTGACTTCCATTATAATGACATTTTTTGGTCAGTCACTCACACAATCACAATATACATTCACCAGCCACTTTATAAGGTACACCTGTCCAACTGCTCGTTAACGCAAATTTCCAATCAGCCAAGAATGGCCAGACTGGTTGGAGCTGATAGAAAGGCAACAGTAACTCAACCACTCGTTACAACAGAAGTATGCAGAAGAGCATCTCTGAACACACAACATGTCAAACCTTGAGGCGGATGGGCTACAGCAGCAGAAGACCACACCGGGTGCCACTCCTGTCAGCTAAGAACAGAAAACTGAGGCTACAATTTGCACAGGCTGACCAAAATTGGACAATAGAAGATTGGTGAAGAAATGTCGCATGGTCTGATGAGTCTTGATTTCTGCTTCAACATTCTGATAGTAGGGTCAGAATTTGGCATCAACAACATGAAAGCATCGATCCATCCTGCCTTGTATAAACAATTCAGGCTGGTGGTGGTGTTGTAATGGTGTGGGGATATTTTCTTGACACACTTTGGACCCATTAGTACCAATTGAGCATGGTGTCATACCAAAGCCTACCTGGGTATTATTGCTGACCATGTCTATGTCTTCTGATGGCTACTTCCAGCAGGAGAACGTACCATGTCTTAAAGCGCGAATCATTTCAGACTGGTTTCTTGAACATGACAATGAGTTCACTGTACTCAAATGGCCTCCACAGTCAGCAGATCTCAATCCAATAGAGCACCTTTGGGATGTGATGGAATGGGTGATTCGCATCATGGATGTGCAGCCGACAAATCGCCAGCAACTGTGTGTCATGTCAATATGAACCAAAATCTGAGGAATATTTCCAATACCTTGTTGAATCGATGCCACAAAGGATTAAGGCAGTTCTGAAGGCAAAAGAAGGTCCAACCCAGTACTAGTAAGGTGTACCTAATAAAGTGGCCAGTGAGTGTATAACCACAAATTAAGCTTTTTTGCACTGCAACTGATGATCATTACATAAAGATTTAACTTTGCGGCATGACGGCATTTATGTAATTGCAACTCAATGACCTCACAGCTTCATTTAGCAACAAATTGTTTCAACTTTAGCAACTTCCTCTGAAAATGAGTTGGCAACAGTGCACAGAGAAAGTGAGCAGACTTACTTGGCGATTGTAGTGTTGAATTGAGTGCGTGCGATGTCTATGTAATGGTCAATCTGGGTCTGTGGAAGAGCAGAAATGAATTAGTGGAAGAGCAGAAGGTTATTAATTAGTGTAAAAACTCAAACTGTGATATTTGGGATCAAATAAATAACCCCTTTATGCCGAATATTAATGGGTTACCCTTGATCGATAGACAAACCCCTTGTATGGGTCAAACTGCTCGATTTTTATTTTGACAATAAAGATCATGTTGCATGAAGAGGTTTTGTAAAGTTCCACCTGTAAATATATCAAAGCTTCATTTATGACTAGTAATGTGCTTTGATAAGAGCTTAATTTGTTTAAATGCATAGTCTACTATAAGCAGTTTTTAATGGTTGTACCTCGGCCAAATATTGTCCCATCCTAACAAAGCTTTCAATTAATGTATAAAGGTCATATAATAAATATATTACTCTTCTGACTGGTTTTGTGGTTCAGGCTCACGTACTGATATACCAGAGTTTCTGCAGGTTTCATCAAGTCAAATTTAAGACTTTTTAAGACCCTTTTAAGACAATTAAGATCGAAATTTTTGACTTAAACAGAATTAAACACTAAGGATGTTTTTCTAATGACCTGGTATTATCATAAGTAATTATTTTTTGTTTTCTTTCCCTGATTAGGGAATTTGCTGTTAAGATGTCTAACAGCTGTTGTGATTTTTCTCTTTGCAATAAACTTAAATATAAAAAAATAAGGTTTTACTGCAATGCCGATTGAGTAGCTTTACTTGGATGAAGCAAAATTAAGACCTGTTAAAAATGATTTAAGACCCACAGCACAATAATTAGATCTCTCTCTCTCTCTCTCTCTCTCTCTCTCTCTCTCTCTCTCTCTCTCTCTCTCTCTCTCTCTCTCTCTCTCTCTCTCTCTCTCTCTATATCCATCCATCCATCCATCCATATCCATCTATTTATATTTATCCATCCATCTATATCTATCCATCCATCCCTCTATCTATATCTCTATATATTTTTATGACATCATACATTACATTACTTTTTATTGTTATTAATATTTATTGCTTTAGATATTGTACCTTTTTATTTTGTTATAATATATATTTTTATTATTATTATTATTATTATTATTATTATTATTATTATTATTATATTAAATCTATATATCTATCTATACGTCAATCTATATCTATCCATCCATCCACCCATCCATAATATTTATTTATTTAGCGATTGTACCTTTTATTTTATTTAACAGGTTTTTTATTTTATTTTATATACTTATTTGGCATATCCTTGGCTACTAAAATATGTTAAATTTGTCGTTTTATACATTTTATCTGACTTATTTAAAAAAACAAAATAACAGCTTGTTTTTCCAGTGTTGTGGTTTAATTTTAAGTTAACTAACTACATCACCCCTGGTGTGAGGATATTAGAACTGGGCTATTGCAGTTTTGAGGTCAGCTCAGAGCTCTGCTGAAATTAAAGCGGCAGTTCAGAGATTTGTGTCACTATCGTGAATGCATCATTACAGCCCTACATGATCTTCATTAGTGCGAGATTTCACTCGAGAAAAAAAAGCTGCACCAGGCACTCATTAACAATCGCCGTTACATAAGACTTTAAAACTTAACAAAAGCTTCAAGAAAAGATTATGACAAGTCTTCAGCATGGGCTTACATAAGAACCCTCTGGTGTAATAATCATACACACTGATCACGGTTCAGTTTGAGTGGGCCCAATGCGCTCAAACATCGTGTGTTGTCTATTATCCAGCTTTGTTTTACGCTCAATGATGATTTGCTTCAATTATGGGAGTAATTTCCTTTAAACTGTAAACAATCAGTCAAGTGTTTTTCAAAACTGTACACAGTGAGTTGGCATTTTTCTCCTCACAGTTCGAGCATTGGATATTAAAAGGCAAATGATTAGGATTAACAATTAGCATTAAGCAGACCATGAATAACATGAAAAACAAGTCTTTTTCTGCAGCAATGTTATAGATGTTTTTAAGTATTGTTATAATGCTTAACGTAGCTTTGGCTACAAATATACTTGTCTTTCTTAAATACCAAGCATATCAATCTTACTATGGTGGATAAAAATAAAGTCAAATGTACTTCTGTACGTCAAATGACGACTACTATTATGACGACTACGACTATGACAACTACTACTTTGACGACTATCACAACTACTACTATGACAACTACTACTATGACGACAATTACTATTACGACGACTGACAACTAATACTATGATGACTACTACAATGACTACGATAACTACTATGACGACTACGACAACTACTATGACGACTACGACAACTATGACTACGATAACTACTACGATGACAACTATGACTACTACAACAACAACTACTACGATGACTGATAATTAATACTATGACTACTGACAGGTAATACTATGACGACTACTACAATGACTACGATAACTACGACTATGACAACTACTACGACAACTAGGACTATGACGACTACAATGACAACTACTATGACGACTACGACAACTACAATGACAACTATGATGACTATGGCAACTACTATGATGACTACTACTACGACAACTATGATGACTACGACAACTATGACTACTACGACTATTACTATGATGACTATGACAACTACTATGACGACTAATACTATGACAACTACTATGACGACTACTACTACAACAACTATGACGACTACGACAACTATGACGACTATGACTACTACTATGATGACTACTACGACTATTACTATGATGACTATGACAACTATTACTATGACGACTACTACTATGACCACTAGGACTATGACGACTAGGACTACGACAACCATGACAACTACTATGACAACTATGATGACTACAACTATCGCGACTACTACTACGACTATGATGAATACTATGACTATTACTATGATGACTATGACGACTACTACATAGTTGTAATACTGCTAATAATAATAATAATAGTAATAATAATAATAATATTAATAGTAAAAATATTAATAATAATAATAACAATAATAATACGAAGACTGAAGACTGAATCAATGATGCTGAAAATTCAGCTTTAAAGTATTATCACCAACACCAGTACAGAGTTTCTGCAGTTTTTACCAAGACAAATGTAAGACTAAGACTTTTTTTTAGACCATTATGAATGAAATTTTACACTTACAGGGGAAAAAAAACGAACAAAAAATAAATAAAAACGCTAAGGGTGTTTTCTAATGGCCAGTAGAAAACATTTTTACTTTCCCCATTAAAATTCAAACACATTATCCAAACACATACTTGTAAACAAATGTTATTGCAAGAAAGAGAATTAAACCAAATTGATGGAGGTAAATTGTCTTTTACTTTTGTTAAATGTTTTCTTTTTTATATGGATTGTTGATTGTACTGATTGAGTAGCTTTACATGGACAAAGGAAAATTAAGACCCGTTTAAAATGATTTAAGACCTACAACACTATTTCAGAGACTTTAAGTCATTTTAAGACCCCCGTGGGCACCCTGTAGTAGTTGTTGTCTTATTTCTACTGACATATTTACAGTATATGTATAATCCATGTATATAAATAGTTCATATTTACAGCACATGTATAGTAAATATATAATTAGATTACCGCTCTGGTATGTTAGCTATGTATGGGTTTAAAATGACTCTTCCAGTGTTGTGCTTATATTTATGATGATGATTATTTATGTAGCACCGTGGTCCCGTGAGACACAGCATTTCATTCTACTTTAATGTCCACATGTAGAGGAATGACAAAAAAGCTCAACTTGACATGACTGAACCCAAACCTCATCCTGAATTATTTCTATTTTTATTTTCAATAATTATAAGTTGTTGTTATTTATTTATTTCTTAATAAAGATGTTGTCATTTATTTAATTTTCAATCCCTTATTTCGCACAATCATCCCCCCCACCCCCAACAAAATATGGTGCAGAGTTTCAGAAACACAAACATATATCTGACCTTGTTTTTCTCATAGATGGGCGGTACACTGAAGAGCAGGATGTCGGCTGAAAAACAAAAAGGAAACACCCAGTGTGAGGCAACAATTATCCTTTTTTATTATTCTGAAGTGCAATCTTAATAACCCAAACCTGACAACCTACCGAGGATGAGGATGGTGATGCCATTAAAAACGGCACCAACATACGTCAGCAGCCACATAACCACCGCCAGCTGAAAGTAGATGAAAACGCAGGTCAAATGAACAGAAATCCTCTTCTTTGCACACAAAAACCTATACAGTAATATAACAGAAGTTTGGAGTAACATAAATCCTCAGAATTCTCCCAATAAATCTGACCTTAAGGGAATCCACCAGATCCTCGACCAGGAAGAGGCGGCTCATCTGCTTGAGCGCGCGGTTGACGTGGCTCAGACACCCATCCACGTGCTTGCGGAAAGTCTCGGGTGGGACGGTGACATCTTTATCCATCAGAGCCCTGTTACAGGAACACGGGTCAAAGACAATTAGCCCTGACACTGCATTCACACACATCCACACACCTCTGAACGCCACTGTACTCAACATCTACCATTACTAACACATAACAGAACACTGCACACCAGACAGATGCTTAGATAAAACAATCATTTATTTCAGTTTAGTATTTGGCCTTCAAGTACATGGATAAATGCAGATCAAGCACAACCATATTCATATATATTACATTTTGTATAGGTATCCATTTATTCTTTAATGTAATGCATTATACATGAGGCCTGAATAGTTTTGTGGCATGTATTTGCTTGTTTTTTTCTACACAAACAACATTTGAAGGAACATCTTCCAAAAATGAGAATGACATTGAGTGAATGCTTTAGGCACGTACTATACGTTTAACAAATATTTTTGCTTCCAATCATCTGAATCGCAGTGTCAGCCCATTCAGAAATAATAGTTAGCTTGTTGGCAAAAGCCTGTAAACGCCACTTCCCTTTGACAGCAAAAGCCGCTATATCCCAAGAACCAATCAGAAGGTGCGAATCGAATCATATGTTTACAATGTAGCAGCGCGCTGATACGCCAGCTTTTATGAGGAGGGTGTTTTATTCCACTTCCGATTTAGATTTTAAAAGACGGAGTTTCATGAGCCTGTCCGACTGTCACAGAATGGCAAATGAAAACGTCTCTTACCTCAAAACTGTGCATTATAAAAAAAAGAAAACACAAATGTACAGTCGGAAGTGTAGCATGCATTCATAACGTGCTTTTGCGCAGCAGCACTACTTCGAATAATCCGATTTACTATACAATAAACGGCAACACTGTTTTAAGAAAGACGAAGTTAAGATACTGTTTTTTTATCCTGCATGGATGCTACGAGGATAAACAAGACGAAAAAGAGACCAAGACCTTGAGTACGGCGAGAATGAATGAATGACAGCTTTCTAAAAGTGTCTGAAAGACATCCCCTTGTTGCCCAGCAGACCTTGTGTTTTATTTGCTAATTTAAGCTATTTTTTAAGAGATAAATATAATGTATAAAACTCAACATTATTTATATTCATAATACACATTCGTCTGATAAGCTTTTATATTAATGGACAATGCACAGATATTGACGTTTTTACACTACATTATTTGAATCCAGCAAGCTTAGCTTACAATGTTTGCAATGGTTTACATTTTACATCTAAATCCCAAATATCAAAAATGACAAGATTGTTAAGATTTAATTAATGTCAGTTTGTTGTTATTGATTAATGCACTTAATTGACAGATTTCATTCATTCGTTTTCCTTCTGCTTTGTCCATGGTTTAACAGGGGTCACCACAGCGGAATGAACCGCCACTTACTTGACAGATTTATGCGTTTTAGGTGGTTTGTGTAATGTGTTCAATGTTTAGTAAAATTATTTGCATCCTTAGTTAAGTAATTACATGTCTTGTCCCAATAGGTGGATTTAGAGGTTTTTGCAAAAAAAGCACAAGTGGATTTAGCCGATTTGTCACAAAAGAAAATCTACCTTGTTAAAAACCAAAGAATTGTCTAAAGTGACATTTTTGAAAAAAAGATATTTTATTTACTAGCTAATAACCTTCTCATTACATATAAAATGAAACTTCTAAACCTGATTAGAGGAGCCTGATAGAAAATGCTCATTTACAAAAAAAGAGGTCTGATTGATTTAGAGGGTTTAGCATCTGAACCCTTCGATTTTCACACACACTTTTTTTATATTTGGTGTTGTTCGTGTGTAATTTAAATATCGAAGAATTTCATTTATTTAATTAATAAAATTAGGTAAATGCAGTAATAATATTGTAAAAACATTATAACACACAAACTTCACAAGAGAAGTTGCTTCATCAATAGAGCAACCTTTGAAGAAGCAACTCTATTGCAAAGAAGCAATCTCTATTCTTCAATAGAAAACTTCTTCAATAGAGAAGTTGCTTGTCAGACACAAAATGGATTTAACAACTTTAGCACTTTATTTAAAATAACGATTCTTTGGCTCCAAACAGGCTAAGAAAAGTGCTTTAAGAAAACTTACAGTGAGTCTTTGACCAGCGCACGCACACGCACACACACACACACACACAGACAGGTCTAAAGAGGAAGACTCTTACTTGAAGGGGTGTCCTTCATTGGACTTCTGGACCGCCTGGATGACAGACTTGTAGATACGGAAAGAAATGGTGACGCAGAGCAGGGACAAGAGCAGGTAGGAGACCACGCTGATCACGCTAAACGCTGCCAGAGAAAGCAGCAACAGCAGCGACACGCCAAACACCACACCTGACTTCTTAGGGTCCCGCCAGTGCACCAGGTCATTCACTGCATGACAGAGAGAGCATGTGAAACACGTGTGTGTGTTTGTGTTGAGATGAACATTGCAGCAAATAACACCTGACAAAACCATTGAATGAGTACAAATACTACAAAGGTCTTCTGAAATTTCTTGGAATGTGCAATTAAACCGATACATTGAGTAGCTCCTCCCCTTAAAAAAAACTGCCAATAATGAATGGGAACGCGTCGTAACCACATAATGCTTTCTGGGTACTTAGGACAAGGGAGCCTGATTCCCATTGATCTCTATTAATTTATTGCATCACATATACACTCGTCAGCAATAAACTGTAATCTGAAAATCATGTCTGGAACCGTTTTCTTGTGGCAGCTCATTGCTTCCCTGTCAGTTACGGATAAACTTGTACATTTTTTTGATCAATTAATCCATCAATCAATCCACATAAATCCATCCGCCTACCCTTCTTGTGGCAGCTCATTGCTACCCTGTCAGTTATGCATAAACTTGTACATTTATTTGATCCATCCATCCATCCATCCATCAGCCCCCTCTGCATTTATGCTCTGTTTCTCGAGTTATACTTCACCGATGGACACAGAATGTTATGAAATGTATATTTTCAGCTTCTCAGACACACAAAGAGCGTTTATAAAGGTATATACACTAGTCCATTTTATTTTGAGTGTTTATGATGCGTTTTTAAAAAGATATTATTATAAAACTGTCGTTTTTTTCTGTTATGATTTCCATTGGTTTACATTGTGCGCTCCTGCGTTTGTCCACAATCTTGGCTCACCGCAATGTAGATTCCCAAGCTCTATATAGCGTGTAGTTTAAAGCTTGAGCTGTTGAGTCAAAGCAGGGGTTTTCAACTTTTTAGGATACAAGCTCCCCCAAGCTTGTCAAATTTCACTCGCGTTGAGTACGTATACATGGACCCCAATACTTTAGAAGATTTTAATACAATTAAGACAATACTCTGATTAAGAGTCCACCATGTAAACAGCGATTTGTGATGGCCTTAATCCGACTAAAAAGTAATAACTGAAGTAAACAGAAATGGCATTAAGACGTGGAGTATGCATATATTAGTGGCATTATTGAAGTAAACGCTGCAATCAAACTATTACTACTTTTTTTCGCCATATTTTGTGACAAGATCCACATGCACGGCTATCAGTAAAGGACTGCAGAGACACACACGTCGCAAAATTCTGAAGTTTTATTCTTGCCATTCGACTTGCGGTATTAAATTACATTAAAACAACACTCGTCCACCAGTCCTTAATCCATACTTGCGTCCAATACCCCAGTTTGTCACGGGGGCATGAATGAAATGTTCATGATTGAAAGTGAAACTGCCGAACTGCAGTTAAAGTGGGAAAATTAAAGGTGAAACAACCAAAACTACATGAAACATGGATAGCCTGGTGATGCAACATTTACAAAGAACTTCATGTAAATTACATGGTCTTATTCAGATTAAGGCAAATAACTAGATTACTGATGTATATCTAAACATAGTCAGTAGTGTCTTCGAAGTAAGTGAAAGATCCAGAAGGGCGTCCTGCTGATTTGATTTAGGGGGGCACTTTTTAGTCAGACGGCTCACCATTTTGACTTTCATTCACCGCTATTCATTTTAAAAAGCTCCTGGTCCATTTTATCTGTATATGTTTTACTCGAACACAAACTCTACATGTGCCTGATAGTTAGCTGTGGAACTAACGTTAATCAGATTCACTCTAGTGAACGCATAAAAATCATCATCATAATTTACTTGAGTACATGCCTCAAATTCTCCCACAGGTTGAAAACCCCCGAGTTAAAGAGCATCTGACAGCCACAGTCTATTGTAGCAATGCTGAGTCTAACCATTTCTCCACTTTATAATACAGTATTTGGCGTTATTAAAAGCTTCTAAAATGTTTTGTGGTCTATGCTGAGTCATGCAAGTAATCCACTCTGTGCTACTGTCTCTCTGGACCAGAGAGAGAAGGCTGTTTGTGCACTGCGACAGTTTGTGTGACATTAATGCAAAACCATACTTTGTTTATACCAACAGAAAGCATATTTACACTGTCCGAATCATTTAACCCATACTGCACCTAGCCGCATTCACCATATCCAAAACAGTATTTGCGCATGACTGATTATTTTTAAATGTATTTTCTGTGCTCTTTCTGTCACTGTTATGACTAATTTTTGTTGTGTAATATATTGTCACAGAAATTATTGCGGTAAGTGATAATATGGTAATTTTAAGACCATTTTATGCCACTGATTATATAATGTTCCAATATAAACTTTAATGCTGGTAATGTAGAACGTTGTAAAACATTGTAAAATGGCTTTTAACGTTATTTGAGATTGTGTACCCTTTTAGGCTTGGTATGGTTGAGTATTTTGAAATGTTTTAAATGTTGTAGTACACAACTATAAGCCCTTAATGATAATTTCTCACATTTATATAGCGCTTTTCTAAACACTCAAAGCGCTTTACACAATGGGTTAATCTCCTCATCCACAACCAGTGTGCAGCATCCACCTGGATGACGTGACGGCAGCCATATTGCACCAGACTGCACACCACACACCAGCTGATTGGTGGAGAGGAGACAGAGTGATTACGCCAATTGTGTTATGGGGATGGTTAGGAGGCCATGATGGACAGAGGCCAGTGGGCAAATTTGTCCAGGATGTCGGGGTTAAACCCCTACTCTTTTTTACAAAGGACATCCTGGGATATTTAACGACCACAAAGAGTCAGGATCTCGATTTAACGTCTTAATCGAAAGACGGTGCTCACTGAGCAGTATAGAGTCCCTGTCAATATACTGGAGCTGTAAGACCCACAAAGACCACAAGTTGAGCGCCCCCTGCTGGTCTCACTAACACCTCTTCTAGCAGCAACCTAGCATTCCCATGTGGTCTCCCATCCAGGTACTGAACGTGTGCAGCCCTGTTTAGCTTCAGTGGGCGACCATGCAAGAATTGCAGAGAGCTAGCTGATGGCAATAAAAATACGTGGGACTGTTACTAGAAGTGATCGTTAACCCAAAATGATTTCTGTCATCATTTACTCATTCTTCACTCATTTAAAACATATGACTTTCTTCTGTTAAACACAAGTCATTTTATTGTGTTTAACTTAAGGGAAAAAAAAAGAATCTCAAAGGTTTGAAACCACACAAGGGTGAGTAAATGGGGAGTATATTTTTATTTTTGATTGAACTATCCCTTAAAGTGCCTCAAGTCTTCCTGCCTCTCACACCAACTTCACCCCACATGGACAGGTTATAAATACTCGCGTCACAATGAGAGGAACATCTGCACCTTGTCTACTCAATCACAATACAGCCATGTTGAGTGCGATTAAAATAATCCTACAGTGATTGTAGCTGAATTTAAAGGGGACCTATTATGCAAAAAAAACAATGTGAACGGAGCTGAGAGCACCATTTGAATTTAAAGCGACAGTCACCAAAAAGGCACAATTTGTATCAAAATCTAAAAGAGGCAGATTAAAGGAGTTATTAAACATTACTTATGGGGTATTTTGAGCTGAAACTTCACAAACACACTCTAGGGACATCAGATATTTATTTTACATCTCGTACAAGGGGGTATAATAGGTCCCCTTTAATGTTTACAAGGTGTTTATCGTAGCAAACTCAGTGCCAAGTGTCATGATTCTTAACAGCCAATCAGCATCTGCAGTGTTTACATGTAGGATTTTGTAAAGGTACAGCTTAATACTTCAGCCACAGTGGAACTAAAAAAGTACCAGGTATCAACCAATAGAGGTCACATCTATGCATTACTCAAGTCATTATATTTACTATCACGACAGGCCAAGTTATGACTAGGGCCAGACAAAATCTGCGGACATTTTTTGCTATTTCTGCTGAGAAATTTGTAAAAAATCTGCGGATTTAAGCGGAATGCTTTTGGGAGTATCACAGCTAAATCGTAATATATAAAATTAAAAAATTATATATTTTAAACTTTTATTTAATGTTTACAATCTAAATACATTTAGATCCACTGATTTGGTAAACAAAGCAAGTCTCTCATATAATATATCTACTAAAAGACAGAAAATATGACTTTACAAACTGTATAGTAAATAAATCATATGAACATTTTCATATTAGTCAATAAAATTACTGAAACTAATTTAAAAACTGAATAAATATAAATTTACACACATTTACACAAGTAAATAAATAGACTCAATGATGGGCTAAAAACCTGCAGAAACCTGCGGATTTTTGAGCGTGCAGATTCCGTGTGGGCCTAATTATAACTAATAAACATGGAGCAGTTCAGTGTACATCCATTTATTATATAAATGGATGCGATTATGTTGTATGTTGTGAATGCATATATCTTTAAAATGCATATGTCTTCACTGCTTTGGAGCGCACCAACTAACAGATAACATATTGATACCAACAAATTTCAGGGGGGCTTTAAATCCAGAACGTTCAGCTGGCAGTAGCAGGATATTTTAATAAGTTCTCCTTTTGTACTGGAGCTGTAAAACCTTTAGTTGTGTCATAAATAATGGAGAGCTCATATTTTCCATACAGCTGCGGTTACGTAATGCAGTTTTTCGAGAGGCTGGTGATGCGGCGTGAAAGGAACCTTTTAAAGAAGCCTTACATAAAAGGCATTTTCCACACTGAGCAAAGCCTTTAGGGGGTTCGGCTCTTTGGGTTTCCTTTTCTCGGGAAATTGTGGATGCATAGATGGCCAGTTGTGGAAAAAAAATGCATGAGGATGCACAATTTGCACCCCTACATGATCCGGTTGGTACACCCGTATATATATATATATATATATATATATATATATATATATATATATATATATATATATATATATATATATATATATATATATATATATATATATATATATATATATATTTTATTTTTTTTCCTGGCAAAGACTCAGTGTTTTCAAAACACTTTCTTCCTAGAGCAGGAATCCATTCTTGGCCATGTGTGGGGACTGGTCCTGAAACACAAGGAGCGCACACGTGCAAGCGCTGACTGGTTGAAAACACAACCACATCCTCCACTGTTACTATGTTTGGTCTGTCAGCTTACATACATCATCTCAAGCACAGATATGGCTCTCGCACTCCAAGAGACTGTAAATGCATTCATGCATTCTCTTCAAGCAATACATGGTCAGGTACTGCTCCACTTTAAGTGCATGTTAAAAACCCTGAAATGTGCCGCTGACCATTAAATATTACAATTTTGCGGATAAAAATACTGAATATCTGTTTGATACAGTATGTAAAATGTATTTCAGTATGACTGTAATTACAGGTTACAGCCAAGAGTTAAGACCACTAGACAATATGGAGTATGTAACAACATTACAACTAAAAGATAGAAAAATAAATAAATTATTTAGAGGTTAAAATGATCATAAATGATGTACGAAATAAACATTTTCACGATGGATCACAATACTACAAGATTCTGCATCAATGCACCAAAACACCTGCTTTACACTTTAAATAGGCCTAATACACATCTTATGAGTACTGTTTTATTGTAAACAAAATGCTTTTATTTGCTAACATGCTTTCATTACTAAGCTTTTTCAATTTATTATAATCTTTAATAATAAAAATCAAAATGTCCTTTGAAAAGATGTTTTTTTGAGTTTGGGTTATTGCTGCCTGAATCATTAATGTTGAACAAAAGAAAAGAAAAGAAAAAAAGAATGAAGCTCAGTACTTTGATTTCATTTGATTACAATATTACTACACTATATAATTTTTTTACTTGCACATTTCTATTAAATAAAAGGTATTTTCAGGTTTTTATACTGTATTTGTATTGTTCATCTATGGTCATTTTTGATAAAAGTAATAAAGAACTGCAGTGTGGTTATTAATAATGCATTTACTATTAATAAATAAACAAAATAAATTGAGGAACAATGAAAATCGCTTTACATCTGAATAGTTCTGAATTTCAGGGTTTCTGCAGGTTTCATCAAGTCAAATTAAAGACTTTAGGACCCTTTTAAGATCATCATGAGTAAGATTTTAGACTTTTCCAGGGCTAAACACTAAGGATTTTATTGTATATATTAACAACACCGCAGTTGGAGACTGTACAGCAGGCAAATAGCATTTTAAGGGATCCATACCACCCTGGCCTTCATCAGCCATCAGACTGGCTTTACAGAAGCCCGAGGAGAAAATCAGTGTGATTTTGTGATAGTTTTTATCCTGTCATTATAAGACTTCTGAATTATAACTCATCTTAAATACCATTGAATACCTAGTATGTAATAATAAATCAATAAATAGTTAAATTAGCACAAAATGTTAATATTATAACTATTATAGCAAACTCTGCAATAGATAAGTTAATTTATTCCCTTCTGTGATTTTTTTAAAATTGGGTTATATTTTATATAATACATTTATTTATGAAATTATAAAAGCTTATTTAGGTTTTAGATTTTTATAGTGTTTATAGATGTTTTTTTATGTTCTTGTTGGGTCTGATTCAATGTAATTTCGTTCTGCATCACAATTTATTGTGATTTTTAGAATGACCAAAATAAAGGAAACTGAAACTGGATTTTTTGTAATGGTCCGGTTGGTCCAACAAAACTGCACAAAACTAAATGTAATTATTTCATAACTACATATTTTAATGTGTCAAAACAAGAAAACTTTAGTTGTGTACACTTTTTTCTAATTTATAAAACCTTAGGTTTCATGCTTATTTATAAATATTATGTCCACTCACATTTCTTTATTGAAATAGTTTTTGTGTAAATGGAAGATTATGTAAAGGGATATTTTGCCGTTATAATCCTGAGGAATTGTGTAATTGTTTTAGTTTTCTTTTCCTGATTAAGAAATTGAATTAAGAGAATTTGCTGTAAAACGTCAACAGCTGTTGTGAAATAAAATCTCTTTGCAATAAAAAAAAAAAAAAGTTTAATATATTAACTTTGACAACTTTTAAAAATAAGACCCATTTAAATTTATATCATAATATTTCAGTTAATGTAAGACTTTAAGGCCTAAACTTTTGTTCTTGAAATTTAGGACATCAAGACTACGCGGACATCCTGGAATTTGCTCTTAATCATAAGCAATCCTATCCTAAGCCAAGTGAAGACACATAAACGTCTTAACTGTCAGTTTAATAAATTCTAGCTAAAGTATTAATTTCTTGGAGGAAAAAAAACATGTTTTAATCGTAGTGTACCTACTGATTCTCCAGCCTGATCTCATGAAGAAACGTGACATTTTACACAAATTCATACTTATAATTTATACTTATTTATAATTTTATATATTCATACTCGTACTTAGATTGTTATGTTCTCACAGAAATAAAAATCAGTCCTCAAAAGTGACTCAAATATTAACTTCAAATTAACACCCACAGATATGTATAAAATCAGTAGAGACATACTTAAAAAAATTACTAGATGGGGTCTGATCCAATGTTTGCTGTATAAACAGAAGTAACGGGTAGATAAATCTAAAAAAGAAATTGTCACCAAGCAACCAAAGAGAGAGAGAGAAAACTGTTTACAACAACAGTCAACATGACATAACTACAGCACAATAGTGTATAGCCAATGATTCAGAGGCTGAGAGAGCAGCATTGTTTTTGTCCACTCTCAGCGCATGTGAGGGGTTTCCTCCACGCTCACTGCAGGGGTCTGAGTTGCTCCCACCATGCTTTGCTAGTGCCCACAGGGAGGCAGCCTAGGCTGAGAACAGTCATTCGTTATCATTCCCTCCCTTCCTCCCTCGCTGGCGTTAGTGGACCTAGATACAACAGCATGTCCCAGTGGCTGCTGAGCCGCAGTGGCCTCTTTTAGTTCGCACGGCTCTTCTCTTAAAGGCACATGCACCATCCAATGCAATTGTGCAAATCGGTGAAAGAGTCCACGTGTGTCTGAATCATTTAAGAGTCATGCATGAAGTCATCCATCCCACCCAAGTACAAAGGTTTCAGCTTTTAAAAAAAAACTAGTTTTACTTCACTCAGGAATGAACATGAGCCAATTTTAACGCAATGAAAACCTAATGAGGTCAGTTATTTAAAGGCTATTGGCCATATTTATACACTATGGTCTGATTCAGCGTGCTTAAAATGTTTGCACTTGCTTCTTATCCGTTGAAAGTCTCAGGAGAAATTAAAGTACTACATTTTTACAAGGCAGCTCGGCATGGATATTTATTTGTGGTTGGATATACATAGAGGGCATATTAATAATTGACCACGGTGATTAGATAAAGCTATGCCAGAGTTTTTGCACGCTATTATCTTCCGATCTGACCAACCCAAGTGGAAACCGTCACACCCATTAAAACAAACTTTCACACCACTGGACGCTTTCAGTCAGCTGTGTTTAGGTGACTGACAATTAAAATATCATGTTTACAATCAGTCAAACAATTTCAACCTAGCAAACAACTCAAGTAGATGCTGAAAAGTGAGGCAAAGGATATGCTCCAGATCTGTTAAATAACCCACTTACCTTATTAAAACTATATCTGGCAACTGGCGCAAGAAATGAATTACTGTCTATGTGGAAAAACTGTAACATTTTACAGTAAGGTTGAATTCGTTAACATTATTTATTGCAAGTGTTAATGTTAATTAATTTGTTTGGAAATTTGGTTAAATCTATTATGAATTAAATACAAAATTATTTAGAACAATACAACATATTTATTAGCATTTATTATGCGTGATCATCCTCTCATTGGTTATTCACCTGCTTTCTTTTGCTTGTGCGAACAGTTATTTTGTCAGTTGGGCTGCTTCTCGGTGAACCAAATTTAAAAACTTTTTTCAACGAGACAAAGTGGCTAATGGGAGCGGCTCTCTCACCGGTCACCGCTGAAATCTACCCGCATTTGGCAGGTTGGCGAAAGTTAATGTCAAGCCCTGTTTATTAGGGATGTAAAGACTCACTGTGAGTCCGTTGAAAACTTGTTTAAATCGGTACAAATTTTGAATGAATCGCAATACATGTTTTGAACAGAGGGGGCGCTGTGTTTACAGGTGCAAACTTGCTTTACCTGTGCAGGTGAGCAAGAGATGGAGCGGCAGACTAAAATGACAGCAGTGATGTTCGCCAAACAAACACAAACTGTGCAAGTACTGCAAAAAGACGTTTACTTACACAGAAGACTAAATCGTGAATCGTGAGATTAGCATCACAAACCGTATCGAATCGTGAGTCAGGTGAATCATTACATGCCTAATACTACAAGATAATATTATTGTATATTCATTTCTAGTTCTTTATAACTGATACAACTCTAAATGACTAAATAAAATACAGAGTTTCTAGGAAATTTCTAGTGTTTTCTTTTTACTAAATGCTGAAATTAAGTATCTACACTTATACCATATCGAAAAATATGGAATACAAGTCAAATGAATGATCTGCTATTAGCAAATCATAAAACGATCAATTACTTTCCTTCAAGTAATGTCTTAGCAATAGTCTTTATTACAGGGCTCAAATAGGTGTAATAAAGTATCTTGAGAGAAACATTTTCAGCTTGCTTTGCATGTGTAGCCCAATTACAATTTCTTTAAGTTAATAAAAGGAAATGGTTTTAAATGGTATTAAAATTTCTTCAATATGATGTTGTCCTAATAGAAACCTCATTTTATATGATTAAGTGTTGGTACATATCATGACAATCATTAAAAGCAAACCAAGGCATGCAAAAAATGTCACGTACTTCAGATAGTGAATCAGCCATTGGACTTTCTGTCTGCATATTTGCGAAACTGTTGAGTCTTACTAGGCCAACTGTGACAAATATCTACTAACTGTGGAAATATCATTTTATGTCAGCAAAACCAAAAGGTGAAAAGTTAAAGATGACTGAATGCTTCAGAGTCTATTAGAATCTATTTTGCTTACTGACAATATATCAGAGAAATCTAAAGCATGAAAAAAAAAAAATTTAGATCAAACTATTGCGAATACAGCTGTCTATTTGACAGGACAACAATTTCTTTCCCTAGTCTGTAAAATGAACTTTATCATTCTGAATAATTTACTCTCTATTGTCACTCCAGATGAGTACACACATAACAGCATACCAACTGCCAAATGGTGCTAATGCTGCTACTTTTACATGACACATTCGCCCTGGCTTTATTCCCAATGGCCTTCCAAGGCAACATGAAAGACGAAACCTGAGACAAGACATGACTAGTCACCTGACTTCAAGGGCTGTGCATGCAGCCACCCTGCAGGAATATTTATACCCATCCTTTTTAAAATTGTACCATCATTTTAATGAGATAGGTTTTTCTAAAAAACTCACAATTTGGTATATTTAATATTAATATGAGGCATATTAGCTTATATTAAAATGCTTAAAACCACAATTAAAGATTCTATTACAATAAGCACATTTAGTAACTATAAAGCCATCACTGGAAGAGGTTTAGTTGTTGCCAACTTTTTCAAAAGGATACTTATAGGTTAGTACTGAGTAAATTAAAGTTAAAAAATAAAAAGAAAGAGATAAGTAAGGTATGGTGTCTGGGCATACTATGCGTGCAGAGTTAGCAGGCTGCTTGCCCAGAAAAAAAAAATTTATGTTACCTGTAAGGTGGGTTAGTATTGCTGTCAAGACATGCTCTGCAAGGTGGTAGGCCTCTGCTACCCAAATGTCGATTGCCTCTACCTCTTTGGGAAGTAAGGAATCAGGCTGATACTCATTTGGAAGAGTGTGAGAAGATGAGGTGACTGAGGGCGCAGGATTAGGTGTAGGAAGTGGAGCTTTTTCAAGCTTTGGAACGGCCTTCGTTGTTATAATATTCTCATCTTCCTCTTCTTGGCTGCTCCCGAGCTCTTTCAAAGCAGAAATTGTGAGGCGCTCTTGCTCCAAATCCATGATCATTGTTGGGGAGGATTGGTTGCCAGCTGATTTGGTATTCTGATCTGTAGTTTTGTGTCCGGGACTGAGGGCCTCAGGTTCCTCATCCTGCCGTGATTTTAGACACTCTCTCATGAACTCCACAAAGCTGTCGGTTGCTGCTGTTACAGAACATTCTGCTTCAAGTGTCTCTGTATCACTCATTGTCTCTGGTGAATCCGGTCTAACTAAAAGGTCTTTGGGGATCATAACTTGAGGTTCAGATTTGGTTATTACTGGTAACTCAGCATCCTCATTTGCCACAGAGCCAGTAACAACATCACTGATTTTGCTAGACTGCTCATTGTGGAAAGAGGGAAATGGTGCAGGTGGGTTTTCTTGAACCGGGGGCAGTTGGTCAGTAGACTGGACTGGTAACTTTTGTTCCTGCAAGGTAGAAGTCTTGATTTCTGATTTCAGATCTTCAGAATCAAAACTTGGCATTTTGTTTTGAGGGAGAATAGTCTCAATATCATCAGGATAATCAGATGAAGGGTCAGTAAGGAAGGGCTCAGGCACAGATTCATAATCTAGCCTGAACTCGTTGAGTGTCTCATTGAAATCATCTGTAATGTTTTCAAAGGATTCGTGAACAAGTGTACTGATGTTTTTATTATCTGGAAGACAGGCTGCCTTCGGAAGCTCCGTTTTCTCGACTTTATTCTCCTTAAAACAAGAAGAATTCAACTGGTCTTTTAAAGCAAGCTCTTCACTGGCATAGTGATCAAGGTAAGTCTCTACGTCACTGGGCTCATTTGAGGGGGAACCAATATCAGGGGGAAGGTCAAACAGTATTTCAGAGGTCTTGTCAAGCTCTTTATCAAGGAATGACTCTTTAAGGGGTTCAAAGGACACTAAATTCTGAGACATAAATGATTGCTCTTGAGAGTCCTCCGAATTCACGCCTCCAGAGTCCGGAGAAGACTGGAGGTAAATTCCACTCTCATAATCCTCTTCAATAGCCTTGTGTCCAGGAGAGTGATCAGCATCAGTGTCAGTATTGCTTTTCTGTGAGGAAATTTCACCATCAGGTTTACGCTCTTCAGTTTCTACAGTTTTCACCTGTTCTACCTCTGAGTGGTCTTGCTCTGATGACCCTCTGCCTTCTCCTTTCACTATCTGACAATCTTCATTATCTTCAATGTCTTGTTCCATCTCAAGTTGCTGATCTTCATCATCACTTAAAACTTGCTCCTCAGTTTCAATCACATTAATAATAGGTACCTGAATTGATTGTTTTTCATTGTTTGGAATGGTTTCCTCATCCTTGGGGGTTTTGGGGTCAAGGTCATTGTTTCCCAATGTTGGGATGCTCATGGCTTCCTCAATCACTGTATCATCTGACTCCCCAGAGCTGTCTACCTCTTGGATTTCAGCAGGTTCCAAACTTCCCTTTGAAATATTAGAATGTTGTGTTGGACTAGGCTCAATTTGTTGGGACATGGTGGGTGATGGAGATCCAAAATCTGCAGGAGGGGCAGGGGAGGACGGAAGCTCTTTATTGTCAGGGAATACCTGATAGCCTTGATTGTCTGTTTCTGCTTTTTCTTGCTTCTCCCACATATAGGCTGTAGGTAAGAAATTCAGGTCAAATTCAGAATCTTCCTCAACACTCTCTTGTTTTGTTTGCTTGTTCTCATCATGCTTTGACTTATTGTTGTCATCTGCCACTCTTATTGGACTGTCCATAAACTGATCAGGAACTCCTGCAAAAGACTCTGGAATTTCTGTAGTTTCTATATTGTTTGGTTTCATTACTTTAGATGGACTCTCTTGCACCATGGGGGACTCATTTCCCTCATCAAGATCATGTTCTTCAGTGTTGAAATCTGGTGCGGGAGGCAAGTGAGCTCTCATCCAATCAGCGGTGTCCTCAAAGTCACTTCCACGCCTAGCTTCACCAAGCACTTCAAAGGGTGATTCTGGAGATTCCTGCTCATTTGATGCAGTCCTTTTCTGAAAGGACAAACGGGAGGAAGTTCCATGTGATTCTGTAGGGGACTTCTCATAATGACGCTCTTTAAAATGTGGAAAGCCTCCATCATGTCTATCAAAATCGTTTTGCTTTGCAGCTAATGCTTCCAATGCTTTGATTCTTTCAGACACTGGGGATGTCTTTACAGGGGACTCTTGATTTTCAGTGCCAAAAGGTGAATCAAAAAGCTCCCGTTTCTCTTTGAAGGTACGATCTATGTTGTCACCAGATGACCCTGAGGATTCAGTTCCATAAACAACTGGAGAAAAGGAACTTGACTGAGAAGAAAAGCGAAGAGAGGTGGCCACATTTTCTGAAGGCTTGTCAGAGCCCAATACCACTCTTTTGTCTGCATCCATCATGCAGCAGGAAAGAGGAAAAGGAGGGTTGGAAAAAAAACATCAAAGCATACTTTACCTTAATACAGATTTGCTAAAGCAGGGGACTGAGGTTTGAAGCTCTGGCTTGTTTTTAAACAAAAAAAGGATCAGTAAAATTTCAGAACCAAAGATCCCAAAACTTTAGCAATCAGCAGCTACACTAGTACTTTATTTAGCATTCCCAAGATGCTTCATTGCTTGCATCCATTTAACTGAAGCTTAAAGCGGTCATGCACACGCTGCATGGTCCCACATTTTAATGGATGGAGTTTGATGTCTGCATGCCAGCTTGATAATGTGCCGATATCATTGAGCAATCTCAATGACACACACAGTGCTTCTTAATGCTTTTAATGTATTGTTCCTGAAGTGGCAGATTTGTACAAGTGTTCCATTCCAAATGACATCCATAACCAAACAACAACCCCCAAAACAAAGATACAAACAAAACAAAAAAGACAAACAAAAAAATGTACTCAATGTCCTAAGTAAAATAACCAATTCTTTTTTAAAACAAATAAAGAACTGCTGTTGTGGATTTTACTGATGGCCTCCCTGATCTTTGCCTCAACTGTCAAACCATCCAATAAAAAAGAGAGGATAAAGAAATCAAATTATGGCGTAGATGACACAATGAGGCCAGAATTACAAGAGCACAGGGAATTTTGGACACATGCTGAAAATGGAAATCCTGACCATTTTACCATGCAACACAATGGCCGTCTAAAAAAAAAAAAAAGTAGATCTGCCTTCACAGGCTCTAAGCGGAGAGAGACACATCCAATTAAAATGTTTGGTTTACGTCCTATCTATCTACTTAGAGGCCTCAATCTGGTTGATTTCCCATGCATGCAAGATTGGTAGAAAAAGTAAAAATGCTGTTTAAAAAGGCATTAAAAGCAGTATATTAAAAATAAACAAATAAGACAGATAAATTTGACTCTTTCTACCAAGAAATAGGCAATAAAATCACTAAAATAATTTTAATTCACCTTAGTTAAATGTTGCTACAATACCCTGAACATCTAAGGAGGTAGCTCAAAAGCATCCTGTGAAGGCAAATACTGTCTGGGGAAGCTAGTTGCCCATTGAACACTACCTGTTTTACTGTATGGCCTTCCATTTTTTAATAACATTAGCCTTGGCTATTTAGTGCTAACTACAGATGAATAATAACATTTAAAAACTAATATTATTCCTAAGTAATACATATGCTGTTGATATAAAAAAATAAACTCAAGCAATTCAAATTCTTTACCTGCAACAATTTCTCCTGCCTCTCTACAGTGAGAAAAAAAAAACAACAACAGGTGCAGATCGCTGCAGGTGCCTCTATTACTACAACATTCTGACATTCTTCTCTTTATTTTCCCTTGTTGAAATTTGCCATGCCGTTGTTTTACTTTAAGATATAATCTTTAAATAAACTTTACATGCTTAAGGCTATGATTCCAGATTTCGTCAGAGAAACTTGCACTTCGACTGACACAAACTAGTATTTTCCACATGCTATGATTACAGGGCTTACCCAGTTAAAGTAAAGCCCTCTCAAAATAGGTTGAACATAATTATGTAATACACACAAAATTACTACACTTGTTGTGTGTTTACAATTTAATGCTCACTTCTATCTAAACAAAGACGTTTGTCCCAACAACTCTTGAAAATTTTGTTATGGATAAGTATTTATTGTGATGACACATTTAAATAATAATTCAGAAAAGATGCATGTAAACTAGGGCTGGGATATATTGTGATTCATGGATCGATACTTAGATTTTTGGAATGCCTCACGATTCACTCTGGAATAAATTCTGAGCTTAGTTTTCAAAGCAGATGGCGCTCTAGGCTAGTTTATAATCGTACACATAGGGCATACTCACACTATTTACAGTTGCCTTGAATGGCTGCAGGAATTATGAGGTTTGCTAAAGGTGCAGCTGTTGTACAGTGAGGGGTTTGCGTCTTTAATAACTTACGACAGTTTGCGTTCATTGAACAGTAAGAATCATTAATAAATCCATATGAAACAGTCCTGTAAAAGTCACGTCTCATCTTCAGTTTCGTGCTCTGGCGCGCTTTGCACTCACACTACAAGCGTACTGCGCCAAAGCCCAAGTGAACCACGCGCCTGAGCCCGATTCAGAGCACTCACACTTCTCAAACGATCCGGGAAATGGGCCTGGGCACAGTTCAGATAGCATAATGGAAGTACGCCCTTAGTGAGCATGAAGAGGAGCCCTTGTGATCTTGGTTATGTACTGTAAGGGTTAGGTGCTTTTTATGTCACTAGGAAACGACTGAATCAGCTGCTTATTGTGCGCGAGTGTTGCTGTTGATATTGGTAGAATTTTAATTCTTAACAATTTTGTGATATTTAAGAGTTGTGAAGTCATTCAGCCCTGAATAAATCAAAACAGTAACCGCTTGTCTCTCCTCCATCTTCAAAAGTCTCTGTAGTCGTATTGACAACACAAACACTGCTGTCACCTCAACAGAAACACCGCCTCTGCTTTCATTTGATTGGAGAATAAAAAGACGTGACTTTCATAACACGCTTCTTCTGCTCAAAGTTGACTTTTTTCAATTGCGAGAGCACAACGCACAATGGCAAAAATGCGAGGCGCAGCAGGCGATTAAAACGCGATGCACGCAGGGTGCATAAGCGGTGAATAAAATGCTCGCGACCATTAGTAAATCATTCAAAAAAGGCGCCTTTTAAAGCAAAAAGCGTGTTCGGTGTTATTGGCCCCTAAGGGGTCATATGCACTTGCACCATGGCTTGTATTCTATGGGATTAATGCAAAAACAGATCAGGGTTAACACTCTTGTAATTCACTTAAACATTTTCATAAAACCGCTAACTATCTTAATAAATCTTCTGCATTCAAGTGTTATCTAAGGATTGGCAGAGTGTTGCTGTTTGTAAAGCATATAGCGCCATCTGGAGGTAAAAACTAAGCTCAGAATTGATTCATGAGAGAACCGCAATGCATTCAGAAAATTTCAGTTCTTGGTTCACAATGAGACATTAACTGAATTTAATTTATTTGAGATAACGATCTTGTTAACATTGTTGGAATACCTACAGTATGATATCTAAAGTCCTCAACATGGTGCATGGAATTTACTCAAACTTTCAATGCTAATGCTTCCTAAACCTCTATAAATGCTTCCAAGTAATAGACAAGAAACAAAGATACAAAAACAAAACAAACAAACAAAAAGGCTTCAGGATTTCCTCTTACTCTGTGGTAAAAGACAACATGCAAAATGCATGAAAAAAGCAGGTGAAGAGTCAGCCGCCAGCAGTCATTGGGGTGTAACCCCAAGCAGCGTCCTGTTGCTAGATCCCTCCCCAGTGTCGCTCTACCTTCAGTACCAGTTCAGAGTTGGGGTTGTAGCTCCAAACCTGGCTTGTTGAGAGGGGGAGGTGGGACATCAAGGACAAGAATCCTCAGGGACGCCAACCTGATCCATTTTTAGGAATCTGCTCTCGCACAAAGTGAACTTGAACTTCTCCGCTATCTTAAAATAAGGTGGCAATCTTGGGATTAAGCTGGACCCACAGTAACGCTGACCTAAATCATGTTTGCAGTGGGTATAGACTGGAGCCGATTGAGTTTCTAGCATCTGTGGGGACTTGGCTTTCCCATTTTTAATCTGTGAACCGTGTCAGATGTGGGGTGCCATCGAAATGACGGGGGATACTAATGGTAAAAGTGGGAGGTAGCCACAAATTGTTGCCAGGATTCATTATAGCGTTAGTGAGTATTCATTTTAGTAGTCTCTGGTTAATTTTTCATGTATTACATGGAATTCTTGATAAAGACCTGGAATTACACAGACAAGACACTTTATATCTGAAAAAGGCATTGAAAGATCAGCCGCAGTTATGTGGATGACCTCAGTTGAACAGCATTCATGAAGTGAATCCAAGATTGAGGATTTCAAATATGGTAGAAAACGGGAGGGACTTGGCTGTTATTTTGGATTCCAACATGCATGATTGCAAGGGGTCACCATTAGAAACAGCAAGGGTCAAGTTACAAAACTGCTGGTCAGGGAGGGTAGTTGGACTGCACAGTACACGGTCAAGTGGCGTGCAGGTGTCTAACTAACAGTTTAATTGTTAATTCTTAGTTACAAAACCATTCAGGTTGAAAGAGAGGACAATTCTGAGAACATATACCCAAAGATGGGTCAAATTCTTTTGGTGATTCAATAGGTTTCTTTCTGTGTCCTCTGCTTCATTTTCTACACCTAAAAGCAAGAACAGAAGGCCTTACTGCGAGCATCTAGCCTGGTATAGAGGAGGAGAGGGTCACTGGCGAGAGGGATGGAGAGCGTCATAGCAGCAGCCCAGTGGGATATAGCATACTTAATAGAACAGAGATGACAGAGGAGCATGGAGAGAAAGAGAAGAGGTAGAGAAGCAGGCGAGCATCATAAGAGAACTATACACTTGCCTTGAGGAGACTGAATGAGAGATACAGGCGAAGAAAAAAAGGAATCTGGAAAAATAAAATAGGACAGAAGAATGAGAAGAAAAAGTCTCAGAATCCTTCTTATACTCTACATTAGAAAGGGGAAAATGTTAGTGAAATGCCCAGCGAAGAAGCTTTTAAATCTCAAGAATCTATGGAGAAAAAAAACAGATGATAGCACTTTTCTCTAAATTCATGTGACTTGAAGAGAGTTGACCCCAATATAAAATGCATCATTTACATATCTTAAAGATATAGTTCACCCAAAAATCTAAATTCTGTCATTTACTCACCTTTGACTTGTCTCAAATAACTCAGAGTTGAAGAGTTTTTGTTGAACACAAAAGATAAAACATTTAACATTTAAAGGACATTAGAAACTTGTGACCATTAACTTCCAGAGTTGGAAAAACAAATACTATGGAAGTCAATGGTCACAGGTTTCCAAAATTCTTCGGTAAATAAAAAAAATGGTTTGGAACAAATCAAGGATGATTAACAATAGCTGAATTATCATTTTTGGGGGAACTATGCCTTTAATGTCTTCCCAAAACTCTACAATACATATGAAAAAGCACTGTTGGTCCAAGCGTCTTTGGACCACATTGACTTTCAATGTATTGACAAAAAGAAATGTAAAATAAATACAGGTTTGTAACATAAGAGTGAGTAAATAATGGCAAGACTGGCTTTTTTGAACCTACTCCTTAAATGTATTACTCTCAAATCAATCATTACTATAATTACTAATACTCCTGCAGACATGCTCTACTATTTTTAAGCATTCCTCATTCTTTTATGCATGCAGCTTATCTTATTTGAAGACCTACAGAGACTTCATTCCACAACAAATTCTCGTGGAACTCTAACGAAGGAAATTTTTCCTCCAAAAACAAAAAGCTTAAAATTATAAATGTTCGAATTGCTGCTCATAACACTTATACATTCCTATACATTGTGACCTTGAATCCTGATACGCATTAAATATATTATGCATCAACTACCCATTTGTACTAATCAAATGCATAACATTCCTCAATGACTCAAGCTGCACAGTGCACAATAACTCATAATATTCAAACAGCAGAATTTTCTCATGGAATTTTCAATGATCCCTCCCATACTTTCTGACATCTAACCCTGCAGAGCACCCACATGTTGCACCACTCTATTATGTAACCTGTTAAGGGAGTCCATTTTCAACCACACTTCAAAAATTCATGTGATCTGGAGGCAAACAATATTTGTATTCATCTAGAATTCAACACTTCGGTCAATCATTGAGCTGTACAAGCAACTCAAGGTCACCCAAATTGCATTAACCTACCTTACAATCCCAATAAGAACAGGGAGTGCCAACAGTGAGAGTGGTGAGAAAGTTTAAGAGAACAGGTTGATCTAGTAACACAGCGGACCTAAACATGGCAAGCTCAACTGGTCCCAGAGAAGGACTGCACCCCTGATTCACGGCATTCCTTGCCCAAACCACACCTTAGACATTTTAAATAAGTGACACACCTTGGACGACTTATGTGAACACCAAAACCCTGACAAATTCATACACCCTATGACACCTTCTTTGTAGTTTTTTTCCCCTGCTTGTGAGTCAGTCATAGTTTTTGTGATGGCAATAACCATGTAATTCAATCAGAAGGTCACAATATAAGATCTTTAGGGTCCTGTGATTTCCATATACAGAACGGCACAAAAGATCTCATAATATTGGCTATCAATGTTTTTAACGCAAAATGCATGAAATTATATAGGCAAACTTTGAATTAATGACTCAAAAGTGTGTCTATACTCTGTACACTACTTGAAATAAGTCTTGTCATCTATCCCAGTTGTAAGGGCAACAAATAAAAACTTGACTTCTAGTTGATCATTTGGAAAAGTGGCAGAAGGTAGAGTTTTCCAATGAATCATCTGTTGAACTGTATCCTAATCATCACAAATACAGCAGAAGACCTATTGGAACCCGCATGGACCTAAGATTCTCACAGAATTCAGTCAAGTTTGGTGAAGGAAAAATCACGGTTTGGGGTTACATTCAGTATAAGGGCATGCGAGAGATTTGCATACTGGATGGCAACATCAACAGCCTGAGCTATCAAGACATTTGTGCTGCCCATTACATCACAAACCACAGGAGAGGGCTCTTCTTCAGCAGGATAGCGCTCCTTTTTATACATCAGCCTCCACATCAAATTTCCTAAGAGCAAAGAAGGTCAAGGTGCTCCAGGATTGGCCAGCCCAGTCATCAGACATGAACCTTATTGAGCATGTCTGAGGTAAGATGGAGGCACTGAAGATGAATCCAAATAATCTTGATGAACTCTGGAAGTCCTAAAAGAATGCTTTCTTTGTCATTTCATTCCAGTTTTGAGTCATTGCAGAGATGTATGGTTGCAGTCGTCCGAGCTCATGGGAGTCATACACAATATTAATTGTGTGATCATATGGCATGATTATATTTTATTTTGGAAAAAGAAGCGTAATCTAGAGGCCTTTGCCTTTCATATAAGCCATGTATGATCCCAAATGATCAACTAGAAGTCTAGTTATTATTTGTTGTTCCTAAAACTTGGACAGGCGACAAGACTTTTGTCAGGTAGTGCCAAGTCTGAAACCAAAAAAAGACCATTTAAATGTGAAGTCAATCAAACACTTCAAGGGCAGCATTATGCGTCTGAAGTGTTTGAACCAGGCCAAATTAATCATTGATAATTCAATAATTTCTTTTCTTTTCAGACCAATAATGATAAATAAGTACAAGTACCAATATGGCTGCTGATTTGTAGTGCATCACTATTAACCTTATTCTTCACATACAAGTGGGCGCCGTCATTTGAATCTTTTTGGCTTGAGACTTCCGGTCTCATTGGCTTCCACTGATACTTAGACTTTAAGAACAGATCGATATGGTGCTTAATGTTGCAAACTGATATGGTCAAACTGATATGGTATTATATAATTGATCTACTTTTTATGTATACTCATGAACACACCTGTTTGTGGAGCAAGTAGTTTGACCGTTTAATGCCATATTCTTCCTAGCCTTTTCTCAGATAGGCAACTGAATCGGAAGTTCTAAATCAATTGCAAAAATTTGCCTACTTCCACATTGCAGAATAAGGTCAATAAAGGCCTCATATGCTTCAAGCTAAATCAAATGGCAAACTGATTTGTCATTTCAAACAAAATCCAAAGTTTCATTTAAGTTTGTATTGGTAGTTCGAAAGCGCTCACCAAGGCAAACAGTTGGGGGAGTCAATTGGTCCATGATGGTTCCGCAATTGGTGTACTCAGCTATTTTGAACTTCTTTTTCCCCTCAAACAAAGAATGATAAATACATTTGTTTGAAGTATACCAGGGCTATGTTTTTCCATTCATAGAATCAAGAAGCCCTGGTGTTTTCAGAATCTTCCTTCTTACTATATGAGGACATGAACTTCATCTCCAGAGCTGATCGGAGAGTCACTTCATGAGCAGTTTCAGTTAAGAAACATCCTGTGTACAGAGCTAAATTAAGAAAAAAAATTATATCATGTACACAAAGTCGAGCATCTTCACGAGGCACTTTAACATAAAAGTTTGGTCTACTTTAATGCGCCAAAATAAAACAATGCACAGGAGTTTCTAAAATGTAATCTCAAACATTACGATTACTGAAATTGTATGAATCTAAATAAAAAAAAAAACACTGAAAAATCATTTGGAGAAAATCATCATTTGGAAAAAACAGGGACTTCTTGTATGAGTATAATTTGAAAAATTGTATTAAACTATTGGTTGGTCATATGTAGCCAGCAAACATTCAATAAGGAAATGCAGTGAAGTAATTCAACACAACTGATTCTGTGATACCATCTATTGCAAGGGCAGGGGTTAAATGCACCAAAATGGCTTGTGTTACAGGGCAATGCTTAAAGTGGGACTGGATTGACCTCTGACACTGGAAGAGCCTGTATGGCATCTCTGTCATCCCAGCAATATCAGCTCTATTCCTGAGGAGACTGAATCATGACACCTAATGCTTTAAGACTGCTGCCTCAGCCAGCTGTACTAACCTTAGGGTTCACACCCAGACAGAAGGGAAAGGCGGTGAGAGACTGTTTTCTGACAAAGCAAAAGAGAGTATCGATACAGCTAGATTATTTATGAGCGGATCTCTTGGTCCTGACATATTTTAAAAAACTGTTCTGCATTAAACAGAAGCTAAGGTCTGATCTTAAAATTAATTTTAATTAAAATAATTTTAAAATACTGTACTTTTATTGTTTTTGTTTCGGTTTACCACAATGAATAGGTTTACATGGACATAAGTAATCAAATTATTAGCCTTAATCTGATTAAGACATTAATTTGATTAAGGTGTTTATGAGTTACTTTTTGAAAGTTCCTTCCATGGTCCTGTTTTACATGTTACAGCAAATAATTCGATTAACGTCATTGCTATTCACGTTTCCTCAGTAGTTTCATGTAATTTCAGGCATTTCATTTTTTGACTAACTGCAGTCTTATTCAGGAACATTTCATTTATGCACTCGCGTAGTGATGGAACGTCAAAACATTTTACTGACTCAGACCTTTAAGACTCATTTACTGAGATGAACGAATCTTTTTGAGTAATTTTGTTCAATTTTGAGTAATTTCTTTCGATCTATTGTTAACTGTTTTTGAAACCAATAAAAATGTAATTAATTAAATAAATCAAAAAAATAAAAGTTTACCATTTAAAACGGCATCTTTGGAGATCTTTTCTGCTGGAGATACTGTTGTCATAAAAACTAAAAAACTTTACATATACCGTAAGAATGTTACAATGGTTATGCTCCGTCCAATGATAGATAGGATTTTTTGATCATGTCTTTGAAAGCCAACGCAACTACAATTAACCATCTGGTCCAATATGTCACCTTCACATATGGTGTCTTTGCTAGTAAGCCTGCGTGACAGTCATGTTTACATCCTTCCAGCAATATTCAGACTCTGATCCCCATCTGAATTCAACACGTCCAAGTTCAAGAGCTAAAAACAGCATTTGAACTGACTCAGACCTTTGAGACTCGTTTACTGAGATGAACGAATCTTTTTGAGTAATTTCGTTCAATTTTGAGTAATTTCTTTCTATCTATTGTTAACTGTTTTTGAAACCAATGAAAAAATAAATTAATTAAATAAATGTAAAAAATAAAACAACAAGCTTAACTGAGCCTGAAACACCCATGATTAGGCATGGGACGATAACCGTTTCAAGGTATACCGCGGTTCAGAAAAAGCCAAAGTTTTAAAGCCGCCAACATTTTTTGTTTTCATGTAACATTCCTACGGTATATGTAAAGTTTTTTAGTTTTTATGACAATAGTATCTCCAGCAGAAAAGATCTCCAAAGATGCCGTTTTAAATGGTAAAGAAATCAGTGTTTTTGAAACAAATAAAAACGACAGAAGTCAATGATTCATTTGAATTATTTAGCCTGACATCTTTACGGCTCCAAAATATTTTAAATGTTACTTAAAATAAAATATATTGTGTTCAAAGGGAAAAGGTTTTTGTTTTTTACCCAGACATTTAAAGAGACTATATTTTAGAGCAGTAATTACAATACCGTGAAACCGTGATATTTTTATCCAAGGTCATCATATCGTCAGAATCTCATACCGGCCCATGCCTACACATGATTAGTTCACCTTTCGAGTCTTCAGGTTTTGGGTTGTTCGTTCATCATGTGACAGCATGTAAAGAGATAACTCAATATCGAGGACTTGAGAAATGAACAGATCAAATCTTTTTCGGGCTCTAAATGCATATGACTGCCTTCTGTCTCTCATTTGAAGAACGAACGACTCAAACCCGATATAAGACTCGAAAAATGAGGACTCATCGTTCTCGATTAACATAAAAGATTCGTTCAAAACGTTCAAGACTGACCCAGCGTGAAAAACTGAGGTATTGGATGCAGGGACTGGTGGAAGAGTGTTGTTTTGATAGAATTTGATAACACACGGCGAATGAAAAGAAAAAAACCTTCGCATTTCGTGACGCAGGCGTCTGTGGTCCCTCACTGACTCGGTAGGTGCATGGCCGTGTGTGTATGGAATATCCTGTCGCAAAATGCAATGAAAAGTACTACATGATGGAAATACTTTGATTAAGGTGTTTACATGTCTGTACTGCACTTCAATAATGCTCTTAAAATCAACATACTTCTCATGTCTTAACCTTAATCGAGTTAATCAAAAACAAAAAAAAAAAAAAAAAAAAACGCTGTTTACATGGTAGACTTTTAATCGGAGTCTTGTCTTAATCATATTAAAACCAGAGAATTTGTGTCCATGTAAACGTACTCAATGCTAGCGTCTATGGCTAATTTAAGTGTATACTGCAGTTCTACAATAGATTTTTTTTTAATTATAAAAACTAAAACTTTATATTTGATTTACCACAAATGATACAAAATCTTTGTTTTTGATACAAATATCTTTAAAATAAATACCTCACAAAAATAAAGCCTACTGTACTTTAAATCCATGTCAAACTCATTAATTTCATGTCAATCTGGCTTCTGAGTCATTCAAAATAAACTAGAAAACAAAAAGGAGGAACAAATTCTGACATATCAAAGTGCTTAAAATATTTAACACATTAATATATAAACCTAAAGTCTATTTTAATAGATAAATTGTAGTATGCTGTGAATAACTACCAATAATTGTGACTAATTATGACTTTAAAAGAAAGACCATGGCCAATCTTGGCGTGCTTGCTCCACAGATTTCCAAATTAAAGTGCCAACTGTCAGTTCAGGGCTATCAATTGAGCTTAACCTGAATTAAACCCAGAACACTGCAGTAAAACAACATGGGGCCAAGTCTGGAACAATTGACCAACTTATTATATTCGTTTGGTAGTTTATGTAATGTTATGCTCCGTCCAATGATAGATAGGACTTTTTGATCATGTCTTTGAAAGCCAACGCAACTACAATTATCCATCTGGTCCAATATGTCACCTTCACATATGGTGTCTATGATAGTAAGCCTGCGTGACAGTCATGTTTACATCCTTCCAGCAATATTCAAACACGTCCAAGTTCAAGAGCTAAAAACAGCATTTGAACTGAAGGCATCAAACGACTTTAAAATTGAGAGCAGGGTGACGTCACGAGTCTTAACTTCACGTTCTAATTCTATTAGATCCCAGACGCTTTAATGAAGCCAAAGCAAGGAGGCCAGAAGCGCCCCACATATGCTGACGACCTAAAAAGCTGTGAACCAACATCCAGCCACAGAAAACCACGCTGCATTGTTTTCACAACGGAACAATATGCACGAACCAAACAAAGGCCTGTGTATCATTTCATTGTATTCAAAAGGGAAAAACATACACAAACCCAACAAAGGTCAACATGTCATGACCGCAAATGTGTAAATAGAACAGGCTGAAAAGCGTTCATTAATGCAATAAGGTTTGTTTAGCATTTATAAAACAAATCAAATATTGTGTCTGTAAGCTTGTGCTTAAACTGCAAACAACGTGACAAGCAGGAACAAATTATTAAGAAACTTTTTTTTTGCATTTACTTAGACTTGACAGAAGCAGCTTGATTCATTTACGCGAATTGGTTCTTTCATAATTGTTTAAAAAAAAACTAAATTATTGAAGACAATCGGTGACAAAAGTCTTTTAATGACACCAAATTGGACTTTTTGGCAATTTGAGACAATCTATGTTATAAAGGGCTGCGTGATATTGGAAATAACTGATATTGCAATATGATATTGCAATATTGATATTGCAATCTTAAATATATTTTAGATTAAATATGATGATTTTGTTGGGCAGTGCATCTGCATAATATATAATAAACCAATTGTAAGTTTAGATAAATGCAACAGACCAAAGATGCGTATTAAATATTGCTTTGTTTTTTGAGGGAAGTCTAACAGTATTCAGGTACAGATATTAAATAATCAAATAAAAATAACACCGTATTGTTAAATTCATAATAATTGCAATGAGTTTTATGTTAAGCATAGACTGGAGGTTAGGGCTGGGTGATAAAATCGGTATCGATATTTACTGACCGAACGGCATTGTCAATAACGATAAAAAAATTATTCGGTATGTAGTTTCGGTATGAAGCGCTATAGTTTTATTAAAATGTGGCTGCTGAGCGCGCGCCTTGGAAGCAATGCCAATAAGCTTATAGTGTAAGTTCGTCATTTCAAATGGAGGTGCGCGACGTGCATATAGGAGCGATGCGCACACGTTGTGCAAGCGGCGGACATTTAAACCGCGTACATTTTCCATGTGCTAGACTAATTACCTCAGACAAACACAGTGCACCCAAACACTGCAGTGCTTTTTACTTTTCTCCATAAACTTGCATCGGAGCTGCAGCAATGATTTGTCCTCCTCCAAGAAAATGGTTGATGGTCGCCTAATTACGAGAGATGCCAGGGGAGCGCGAGCGCAAAGCCCATTGTAAATGGTCAAGGAATCTACGCACACGTGCTTGTCACTTCAGATCAGAATAAAAACTCATGCAAAAATGAGTGTTGTGGCAAGCAGCAGTTATGAGATTGTAAATAAAAAAGGCTGTAAGGATGTCGCCAGAGAGGCTTTTTGGTTTCTCTTGCGAATCCCAGCCACTAGCTTCCCATTTTAAAGATTTTTTAGCATAGGGGTAATGTAGCCATTCAACTTCACAATTTGTAATATTCAGCATGTATTTGAATAATGATGGCTGGTTCCTTTACTTGAAAGCTCAGATTTGATTATCATAATTTGTTTTGTTGACAGAGTTACTGCATAGTTATTAGTCACACCTTAAAGTTTGCTTTGATTGTTCAGCATTTATGCTTTACCACTGCACACACTTTGTATAAATGTATTGTCAAAAAATATTCAATAATTACCGTTATTGAATTATATGAAACATGATATCGTGATAATTTTTTTTGCAATATCGCCCAGCCCTACTGAAGGCCTGACAACAAATTAAAGAGCTTGACCCTAAATTATTCATTACTTTTTTCCGATATGCTGCATATGAAATAATAACACCGTATTGTCATTATCGTGTAAAAAAATGTATCATTGTTAAACCCACAAACATGATTTTGTGTGTCCAAATAATACTTCAAAACTCACTTCAAACGCTTACACAATTAAAGATGATAAACTTTCACTCACATACTTATTATAGTTCAACTTTTGCAATGACGTGTTCTGAACTGGTCAAATATAATCCACACTCGACATTGACCATCCTGTGATATGACTATTACATAAACGCACATTGCGATATCTATGCTTTTCTATGCTATCGTTTCCTTCATAAATTAACATGATTTCCGATGTTGGTGTATGTATATCTAAATATACCAGAAAAAAAAAAAAGTCTTCAAAATTGTTGCAAATAATTTATATGGGTTGAATTTAATCAAACAATATAAACCGAGTAATGTTCAACTTAATTTGTTTGTTTAAATTCAACCCAAAAAAATTGTTTACAACCACGTTATTTAAAAAAAATGAGTACATCCAAGGAATCATCTTTGAATATTTTTTTCAGTGCATCGTGTTTTCATACTACATACTTATGTCATTAAAAACGACTTTTGGCATCATTCACCTTCCATACAAAATAATTATTTCCAATACAATGTCTAAGACAACCATACGCAGGCGTATTATCGTTTTAGTAATAAAACATTTAATTAAACTTGTGTTCAGTTCAGTATACAGTAGCCATTACAGTTTTAAAAAAAAGTTATTTAGAACAAAAATGTCTTTATGCGCTAATAAAATTGTTAAATTTCCCAACTAATAAACGATTGCTCGAAATGATTCAATTGATTAATCTTAATCGATTTACAATCGGTTCTAGACAGCTCTGTTGATTATTCCAGCTTGTCACGTCGGTAGTAATGTAGATGGGTGTGTATGTAGGTTTTCCCTTGATTTACACGGTCCTCCAGTTTCGGATGCATCTGCACTGCAGATCATCAGCTGAGCCGCAACATGTGCCCATTTCAGCATGGGTTCAAAGAGGTATTATGTGTCCTCATATTTCTCCGTGGCCTTTTCCTAAAAATAAACGTTAGGTCAAAGCTGTGGATGAGAACACATTCATTCTAAGTCCGACATCCGCCATGCCATTTATCCCTGCAAAATTTCAATATAATCTTCCTACTATGCCCAAAAGGAGGAGGCGATATGGAAAGTGTACGTGAGAAATAAACAGAGCAACACCATTACATAACACGAGAGTATCCCAATATTATCTTCAACCCATTTTAAACATGCAAGTTCATTCGAATCGATCTGAATCACAGTGAGTCGGTTTGTATTGCCATAAATGCTCTAGTCAGAGTAACCAAACGCATTTCCACCGGTTCCATTTTAGAATACCCACGAACACACGTTCTACATTTAGAATCAAATAGAACTAATTTAACGGCAGTGCTGTATGACGTTCGCGTTCTCTTACCGGAAAACTTTGAGTCTTTAGACGCTGCAGAATGTCCATCGTTTAGGCCTTGTGACGACGAAATCTGAGAAGATTGGGTCATTGGGTCTGCCATTTTTTGTCGTGCTGCTCTACAGTGTCTGTAGTATAGAGGTGTCGATTAAGGTTCTGATTGAAACTCTGAGCGGTCCCGATTCACCGAGTATTTCCCAGTACAGCAGCGGCGTCACCGAGCCTGCACAAGCACATTAGGTGAACCTGCCTGAATGTTGCAGTGGATGGGGGCGGTGGAACACATATAGGGCGGGTACATATGAGAGCGAGAGAGAAAGAGAGAGAGAGAGAGATATTAGGGTGAGAGGTCGATGATGTTTTGCATAAAAGTCTGCGCCATTAAACTATAAAAACTCTAAAGATACTGTGGCTGACCTCTCCTTTTCTTTACATGTCCCTTAAATTAATTATTACATTTACAACTATAGACTTCTCCCATTCCGACAGAATCACGTGTTATAAACAAATGTGTTTTTTGTATTAAAGTATGATTACAACTATTATCTGCTTGTTCTAAATAATACAATAAACTAAATAATATGAACATCTGATTCTGCAGTCTCTATCTTGACCATCCAGACAGTTGTTAATCCTAAAAACTACGGACTGTTTTGGATTAGGTTGATGTCTAATCTATTCTCGTCTACTTAGAAATGATACACTAAACACTGTGCAACTGTATGTGATGTGATTATGTAATGGTTTTTCGCTTTGGGCCCTGGATCTTTATTTCTTACCATGACAGTAAATGGTGGGTCTGTATTTTATTTCATGTGCAACAGCGCCCCCTTTTGGTTAACTATAGTGTTTGTTTGTATGTTGAGTTCATATACTGTAAATAAAGAAGTTTTCAATTAGCCATGTTTCAGTTCAATAGTAATTTTTAACTCAGCAGTTGTGTTTGTCCATGACCCAATGTAGGGTTACAACATGTTGCATTTTTTAGTGTAGAGTTGTACACCTACTTGATTTTCAGACATATTGCTCAGCATAATTGAGCACACCCCATTTTGAGAATGAGTATTTGTATGCATTTCTCATTGAATATGGGCAATGTATTTTGATATTTAGACAAAACAGAATTATTAAACAGATATATTTATTAAAATTATATTTTAGTCATCAAACATATTTAGATATTGAAAGATAATACAATTAAACGAATAAATTTGTATTTAATATTTTTCTATAACATATAAATTATAAATTTGGGTGTACTAGTTTTTGGACCGTTATCATAAGTTATTTTGTTAGATTAGCTCCAGATTTGGCTTCAGTACTGACTAATCTAATGTATATGCACAAACATAATATTGTATAGCTTCCTATTAAAAATATGAATTTAAAAGATAGATTTGTGAGGGGTGCACTTATAAATGCTGAGCGCTGAATCTGACTGTAAGCATTTTATTTTATTTATTTATTTTTTGTTATACAAACAGAATGTCAAGGCCATTTTTTAAGCAATTAACATCGTGTTTGTTGCGGGAACGTTCCCAGGACGTTCTGGAAACCTTCAGGGAATGTTATGTGTTTGCTGGGTTTCAGCTGAAACTTTACAGACACATTCTGGAGACACAAAAGACTTCTCATAAATCTTGAAAAAGAGGTCAAATAGGTTCCCTTTAAAACTTCAAAAACATAATTAATGAAAGCTAATAATTAACTGTTGACGAAGCTGATGTACTTTCTAAACTTGAACAAATCAAGACAGCATATGAAATTAAATCATATAAATAATTGAAAGTAGTGCTTTTATTGAAAGTAAAACATAATGGCAAAATCACAAATACAAATAGGTATGTATGTTATGTATTCACAGTTCTGGTACTAATTATAAATCATTTAGATTATGCAAACCGATTTCACAATGCCAGATTACGTTTTAAAATACCCATAATCAGATTACAGGTAACCCCTTTGACCTACTTAGTAAATATTTAAAGTTTATGTTATTGGTGCTAGGTCAAAAGTAATCCACATGTAATCCAAGTACGTAAAATGTAATCTAAAATTGTTATTGACTAAATTACAAAGTAATTTTGAAATCAGCAACAGACTAATGTTTAGTGGTGAAAAGAGTACTTAAAAATCATACTCAAGTGAAAGTATCATTACTTGGCCAAAAATGTCGTGCAAGTAGAGTAACAGTATCTGTTGTAAATATTGCTCAACTACGAGTAAAAAAGTAGCCCTTTTAAAAGTACTCAAGAGTAGTGGTAGTGAGTATTACGCTGTGAAAAGCTGATGCGTTTACATGCAGTTTGTGCAGGGATGTGTAAACGTAACATTCTGTAGTGCATTTAGTGATCTTCCTATATTTGTTCCTTACTTCATTTGTTCCTTCCTTCCTTCATTAGTTCAGTCCTTCCTTCATTTTGCCCTTCCCTCCATTCTTAATTTTTTCCATTTAGTGATTGTTTAAGGCTGTTTGACGATTTCAGTCATCATACAGTCGACATCCTTTATTTGCTCATCAGTGATGACATGCAGTCTATAAACAGTCTCTGGGTCATAGCGTATAAAGATTTTGGACACTTTTAATGCTTCCAGACGGTTTGTTGCATTTATAAAGCACCCATGTCTTGATGTTGTTCAGTATGATGTGATTTACTTTCTATGTGCGATTTGATTCACAGAGATTTTCTACTCAGCCAATCCCCATAGATAAGAAAAGATGAAGTAGTGACAGCAGGTTGAAGGAAAATAGTGGAGTAAAAGTACCAATACAGCACTAAAACTGTACTCAAGGGGAAGTAAAAGTACACAAATTTAACACTAATGTTAGTCAGTAAATTACAATTCATGAGAAAAACTACTCAATTACAATAATATGAGTATTTGTAATTTATTACTTTACACCACTGTTGGCGCTAGGTCAAAAGTAGGAGGTTAAAAAATCCAAAAGTAATCCAAGTAACGTAAATTACGTAAAAAGTAATCCAAAAACGTTATTGACTAAATTACAAAGTAGTTTTAAAATCAGCAAGCAGCAGACTAACGTTACACTTTGGAAGTAATCTTGTCAATACACACCCACCAATGAAATGTAGGGTACACACCCTAATTTCGGCTCCAAACACTGGCGGTGATGTAGCAAAAACTGGCACGCCAACCGTCATTAAACCGCAAAAATGACACCACTACATTTCCCAAAATGCTTTTAGAAACCGGAAGTGATTTGTGAACAATAGGATTGCCCTGTTCAACGTTTTGACGTACGAGCAGACTGTTTACGTCTCTGGCGTTTTAGAGAAGCTTCTGTCCTTTGACTGCGCGGCAAAAGCAAGGGGCAAAACAAAAGCATGTGGATGTAATTTCAACAAAGGTATGTTGTGTGGATGAGCCAACGCATCGCGTTATTGATTAGAAAGCAAGGAGATAACAAAATGTTGACTGTAAAACGCCCTCTAAGCTAGAAAAACACCAGAAGCTGATCATTTTGTGCAAGCTAGTTAACGTTAGCTGCAGCAGCATCATGCAGATGTCCACACAGGCGCACATGGGTTGCTGCTGCGCTGTTTTCATTGCTCAGAATTCATGCACTGGGTCATTTTTGATAGCATCTTGCATGACATTATTTTATTATGTATTAATACTGGTTGTTTTAATGTAGCTTTTGGTATCAGTGGAGTTTACTGTAACTTACCACGAGCTTATGCTTGAGGTAAAACGTTTAACCTGTATAATGTCAAGTGTAGCCGACCCAAAAGCTTTATTTTGGATTTGACAGCTAATTAACCTAATTTAATGTTAAGTTTCACATTTGGGACATCAGGTGTGGCCTTGCACGTGTCTTTGGGGATTCCCCAAGTGACCACTTGGCATCCTTTGAACCAGCAAGTACATAGTTTAAACATTTGTATATTGTATTTGCTGTGCATTAAATCAGGGTCAGAAATGAACAGTAAGGGGCAATAATTGCACCAGAACTGATTATCAATAATCATTTTAATCTTTGCTGAATCTTACATGTCATTTACAGTAACGTTATGTTTTATTGTGTATCCAGGTGAAATAATTGCACAGTATCATGATATATATGCAATTTTAAATGCTGTGTCAAATGCACATAAAAACAGGAAATAAATGTAATGCTTTTTAAATTAATGTTCTCATTGTATTGAAATCAGGAGCATTGCAATTAATTTAGTTTGTGCTGGGACATACATTGACCCAGAGCCTTTTTGTTAGCATTTTTTAAGCTTCCTTTAAATTCTGACCTTGCTATGCAAGCAACATTTCTAAATATACAACTGAAAATATTGGTTTTGAATAACGTGCTATAGTATAATGCTAGATCTGTTCTATGGTAATGTTAAATGTGTGTTTTTTTTCCCTAGTGTTTAAGTCTTGTATGCAAAGAGTAACTCCTGCCCATATTATAAGACACTGGTAAAATGAGATAAGACACATTGTTTGTATCTACAGAACACAATGAGGGAAGGAGGACATTGGTCTGCTGTATTTTGAATAAAGCTGTTATTTAGGTGTCACCTAGATTAAAAACAGTTGCGCAGAAGCATGTGTTCATACTTTGTTGTTCTGGTACGTTAAATATTATTTTTGTGCATATTCAGGGTATCCATAGGGTCTTAAATTTCAAACACAAAATTTTAGACCTTAAAAAGTATTAAGTTCCCTGAAATATTGGGCTGTAGTGTGTCTTGAATCATTTTATGCAGGTCTTAATTTTCCTCTGTCCAGGTAAAGCTACCCTATCGACCTGACACCCAATCACCAATAATCCATCTCAAAACTTTTATTAGACATGTTTACTGCAAATTCTGCAAATTATATTCCCTAATCAGGGAAAGAAAACTAAAGCAACACACCCCTTTACATGATCTTCCATTAATACAAAAACTATTTACAGAACTAGAACTAGAACCCATTAAAAACAATATGTAATTTTTAGCCCTGTATAAGTCTAAAGTTTCATTCATAATGGTCTTAAAGTCTTAAATTTGACTTGAATAAACCTGCAGAAATCCTGATATTTAGGTTGGTGTCTAGTCTGTCTAGATCAAATTAAATTTACACCAGTGATTTTTATTTTCATAGAAAAAATTGTATAGTCTATTTGTATGTTTCGGAAAATTTTAAATAAAATGCTAAATAATAATAAGAAATAATTCTCCATTGCCATTCAGTGTCGTAGATATTTTGAAGCTTTAAAATGGAAGGTTTTTGTACTGAACTATACTTATTTAAATAATAAGCATGTGATACTAAATTATGTTTTAAATAAATAAACATTTGCTAACAAAGGGTGTGAAGGGTAATGATAAAGTATATAAAAAAAAAAACAGTTAATTAGTATTATAGGGTGATCCTTAAATAGTCTTTTGATATGTTGTCAAAAGATTCTTTTACAAAATATGCATTTGTTTTTGCATTAAGCATTTTTTCGGATGAATTGTTGCACTCAATACCATTTTAACGGCTTACTTTTAAATAAATATATCATTCAATGTTAGTGTTTTTTTTTTCTCAGAGGAAATAAAATCTAACACAAAAAGCTGTATGACTGTCAATCAAAATTGACAATATTCATTTTGCTAGCACACATTGTTATTCATTAGATAAACAATTAATCCGTGCAAGACAATCCACTGAAATAAAATGTTTATTTTGGTAATCTTCAATCAGATGCTGAAGCTAATTGTCAGACTTTGGAGTCCTTCTCAGACGACATCAGTTTGGCTGCTTTAGCCGCGTAATTCTTAACCACGCACCCCTTACCGTAATAGTCAGTTTCCACTGAGTGGTATGGTACGGTATGGGTCAATACGGGTCACCTTTATTAGGCTTGCGTTTTCACTGCCAAAGGGAAATGTCACAGTAAAACCGTACGGGTCGTTCACTTATCATATGAGAAGCACTACTCACAAAACAGATGCTTTATACACATAAATACTTGCGTATAAATGTTCATGAATGTTTCTATGAACATGATTTGATTATAACTGCAGATCAACGACATGAATAAATGTCTGTGATTTATATAAAATAAATAAATGTAACGTATATAAACACATACAGACCCTTACAGTCTCTGATATGTTATCAATTACAGAAAAAAGCACAGCATACATTTAGTCCGTATTTAAGTTCAAAAACAACAAACCTCTCATCTGTGTCTTTAATCCTCAGCAGCACATGTAACCTCTTGTTAGAAAGTATCTCTGTCATTCTGAGTTCAAAATAGTCCAAAAGGTGATGGTAATAGTTAAATATGGCAGTTTGTTCATGTTTTAGGTTGCTGAAAGAATCATTTGCTCCGTTTGTTTTTTCACTCTTGCATTTGTCCCTTTCCGAAAGGATCAGTTATCAAAAGCGCTTTAATGATCACGCACCTGTTATTAACATCAGCTTAAGAAATTCATTCTTTCAAATATAGACGCGTGGCGAGCTCTCTGGAGAAAGTGAAATCGTTTGCACTTTTAGACGGGCTCGTAAAACAACAACAGGACACAGCAGATTTTGTTCTTCTTGGCTTTGTGGCTGTTCATCAAGACCACGACAATGTTTGTTTGAGCTCGGGTTGATCATGGCTCGTTATTATATGTATATATTATTATGATATAATGTCTCGGCTGAGTTTTAAAGGGCACATAGTCTACCCCTTTTTTATGATTTAATATTAATATTATGGTTCTTCTGAGTGTGCCAGTTTAGGTTAAGTTCAAAACACAATTTAGATTTGTTTATTATGATGTGTTATAAAGTGTCATTTTGGGGGCGTGTACACAGCTCGCTGTTCAGTGTGGGTTAATAATCACTACTGAGAGTCCAAACACTAAAGAGCAAATCTATCGATGTGCAGCTCTTCAGATCCCAAACCATGCAAGCTAGTGGTGACAGTGGCAAGGAAAAAACAAAAAAAACTTCACCAATTGGCGAAAGTGAAGAAATAAAAAACCCTTGAGAGAACCAGTCTCAGATGGGTACGACCATTTTTCCACTGGCCAACCATCTTGTGCAGAGCTGCAGTCTAAGCACCGGAGGCTGGAAGCTGGGCCTCAGCGAAGACTCGTCTGTCCCTGGAGCGTCACAAGAATCAGTCTCATGCTCTCCACTCCTCCATGACCACCACAGCAGCTGCTCAGGATTCGGCCTGGTCCAGGATATGGAAACCTTGGGATCATCTCGTCGCTAGTCTTTGAATGAATCAGTGGCGCTGCGTGGTCTAAGGGCCTCGGGATGAGTATCCCCAGGTGGAAATAGAGAATAAAGAAAATAATTAGCGTAGCTGCTGTTTATAGTGTATATAAATGAAATGAAGAAACCTGTGTGGAGCACATTCATGTATCATACCGCTAAGTGATGCACTGAGTGTATGCTTTACTAAACAGATAGGTCTTTAATCTAGTTTTGAACTGCAAATGTGTGTCTGAGCTTCGGACGTTATCAAGAAGGCTATTCCAGAGTTTAGGAGCCATAAATGAGAAGGCTCGACCTCCTTTAGTAGACTTTGCTATTCTAGGTACTACCAGAAGCCCTGAGTTTTGAGATCTTAAAGAGCGGGTTGGATTGTAGCGAGACAGAAGGTTGGTTAGATAAACAGGAGCTAGATTATTTAAAGCTTTGTAGGTAAGAAGCAATATTTTAAATTCAATATGAAACTTAACAGGCAGCCAGTGTAGGGCATATTTTCTAGACCTAGTAAGAACTTTTGTACTAACTGAAGTTTGTTAATAGAGGATGCTAGGCAGCCAGCAAACAGAGCATTACAGTAATCCAACCTTGAAGTCATAAAAGCATGGATTAGCTTTTCTGCATCTGATATGGATAGCATACTTCGTAACTTAGCAATATTTCTCAGATGAAAGAACGCAGTTCTTGTGACATGGGATATATGATGTTCGAAAGTTTTCTGGTCGAAAATTGCTGTCTAATATGACACCCAGATCTTTTATAGTAGAGCTAATAACTTTGTATCCCTCCAATTGTAGGTCGAGTTGTGAGATCTGCTCTGTACAGGATTTAGGCCCAATAAGTAATAATTCTGTTTTGTCTGAGTTTAAGAGAAGAAAATTGTTGGTCATCCAGTCTTTAACATCTTTAATACACTCAGTTAGCTTAGACAGTTCAGACGTCTCATCAGATTTAGTTTAGAAATATATAATAGAGTATCATCTGCATAACAGTGAAAGCTGATCCCATGTCTTCTAATAATGTCTCCATGTCTTCTATGTCTGATTGTATTCTTTTTATTTTAGGCTACATCAGATTGAGCTTGAAAACTCAACCACTAACCATGGGGATTCGTTCAGCTCAGAAGAAGCACTTCCCTCTTCGAGGCATCGATGGAGTGGTGCAGCTTTTCGAGTCTGAGCTCAACAGCCCAGAACCAGACCTGGCCCTGCTGTCTCTAGTGCTGGGCTTTGTCGAGCACTTCCTGGCCGTCAACAGAGTGGTTCCTGTCAACGTTCCGGGCGTTCGCTTTGAGCCTCTTCAACCGGACTCCCTAAACTCCTGCTTCCCTACAGTAGAGCTGAATCTCTTATCAGCCCTCTACGAACGCTTCATGGCCCAGATTCGTGGTGCGGTGGACATGTCACAATATCGCAAACCGTCTGGCGCTTCCAGCCGCGAGCTGGTGAAAAAGGTCTCTGATGTGATCTGGAACAGTCTCAGCCGATCATACTTCAAGGACAGAGCGCATATTCAGTCCCTCTTCAGTCTGATTACAGGTAAACCTTCACAGATGTTTTGCAATCACTGTTTTAAGGGGTAAAAACAATAATGATATTACTTTAAAATAATGGTCCATTAGTTAATGTATTCATAAACATGAATAAACAATGAACAATACATTTATCACATTATTTATTCGTTTTTGTTAACGTTAGTTAAAATAAAGTTGTTCATTGTTAGTTCATGTTAACACAGTGCATTAATGTTAACATGCACAACTTTGAGTTTCAATCAAGCGGCAACCTCCCGCTCTCTCTCGGGAAGCCAATACGGAAGTAACTGAAACTGCAATTCATCAAAATTCCGCTAGTCCTGGCTCCATAATAGAGCAAGTGGCAATTGAGCCCACTGTTAGAATGGCCAACTTTACAGCAGAAAAAAAGGTGTTTACAGCCTGGTACAAAGAACGATTTTGGTTCATATAGCTATTATTGCCCTCCATGACAACTGTGAGGGGGGTGAATTTTTTTATAACTCATCCATTTCCTTTATTTTAGGTTATATTAAGTTTGCATAATTAAGGGCGTGGCCACTTGAGTGACAGCTAGGTCTCGCTGGTCGCCGTCACTTCACCTCAGCTGAATCCGGCAGATTAGCCACTGATCTCGGCATATTCATCGTATTTTTGTGTTGTTTTATGAGGCTTTACACAGTCAGCTGCCTTTTGGACTTATTTCTTACAATGATCAGATGATATGGGATGCTGTGTGCACTTAATTGTGCTTACAAACCATTCGCGTGGCCTCGTTTCCCATGTGAGTAAAGTTATATACTTGTATACCATCTCTATAAATGTATTTGTTTTATTTAAGATCATTTATCATTAATATTTTTCTTTAGACCCGTAAAGCACTCCAGATTGTGACAGATTGATTAGCTGTAGGCTATAAAACAGTCATATGAAGCGTTGTCATACAGTGTTATGCTGGAGTTCATCAATAGTCTTGCATTTACTAACACACACTATATCTGAAGTGTTTGGAAGTAATTCGCGTTTTCCTCCTGTTGAAAAACGTCATAAGAACAATGCTTAGTGGCTCACTGTATTACTACAGTGTTTTTAAAAGTCTAAACACTTTATTGATATAATGTACAGCCAAGCACATGTGGTCAGAACACAAACGAGTCGCAGGTAATAGAGTATCAAGCGTTTCTCCCAAAGTAAAGTCTGTCTGCCAGGTCTAAGCAAAGTGCCAGCAGGTGTCTGTAGCTCCGCCCACTCTCCGCCTCTTTGGCCTTGTTTGGTATCCTGCCGTGGGTGCGATGACGCGCGAACAAAATGGCGACGGTTGGCCGCGCCTACTTGTAGCTTCTTTTGCAGTGTTCAGAAACCTATGGGTGACGTCACAGATGCTCCGTCCATATATTTTACAGTCTATGGTTTCAATAATGCATTAGTCAGGGTTTTTCTTGCCTTAAAACGAGGTGGGGGTTGTATCCCAAACATAAGATATTTGCTACTTAAAATAAGCTTATTTTGCATTATTCTTGTAATCTTATCAAATAAAACATTCTTATTTAAAAAGGCGAACATTAAATGTAATTAAAAACATGATTAGATGTGGTAGCCATGACTGCCTGCCTGATTTTTATCAAAAGGTGGAGGTTGTACAAAATTTGATGGCGGTGGCTGCCTTGTAATTCTCTATGAAGGAAAAACCCTGCATTAGTGAATCTTGAATTTTGATTATTAATTAAAGCTGTAGAGAAGTGCTATCCAATTGGTGGCCCGCAGGCCGAAACCAGCCCTCGAGGCAATTTGCTCCGGCCCTCCAAATAGTGTGACCAAGACATCAAAAATAAATTTAGTTCAGTTGGAAAACAGCTGTTATAGTTATGAAGTGACGAGCGTCTGTTCAATACAGCATGAGTTGTAGTTGAAGGCTGTGCAGAGCGTGAGTAAGGTGACATTAAGCGAGTGGCGCGAGTAGCCGAAAACATTTGGATATGTTTGTAGAAAAGGCCTTTTGTACAATGCACTGATATCGTTAATAGGGATGCAATGATTAGTCGATTTCATTATTAACCGCGCTTAAATTCATTACGGTTAATTAATTGTAAAGGCTTCTCAACGCCGCGTTTCTGTTGCACGGAACAAAACTGCTGCAAATAAACAAAGTTATGCCAACTGTATTCCAATTTTAAGTTCCAAGCTTATACGGAGGCTAATACGCACGCACACTGGATTAACTATAGCAGCAGGCCGTTCACATATTGCGTCTTTTCCGTATGCAAGTTCATTATTTCCAGTTGAGACGTGCGCATATTGGGAGCGGTGTGCGCACAGCTTGTAAAGCGGTCCCACGCACTCGCACCCTCCAGGCGCACACAGTAGAAATTATATGATTAAAATGATTATGCATGTATAAACGCAAATAATATAAACAGGTCCTCTGATTTTCTAAACTAGTAGTGTTTTGAATTTAATAAATGCATAAAAATGGTGATAACTGTGAAACCATTATTCTTCAGACTATATAATTGTACAACCTAAATCCATAATCGTTGCATCCCTAATTGTTATGCAGTTTAAAACATAATATATGAATGTGTCTGAATGTAGAAGAAGCCTGCTTGAGCAATACACTGATTTTGTTGTGTTGCGAAATACAACATTTGAATATGTTTGTAAAAAAAGCCACATTGTACAATGCAGCGATGTTACGTAGTTTTAACATTTTAATGTAGAAAAAGCCAACGTAAGGGGAAAAAATTACAGCACATGGGCTCTTATATTGCTGTTGTGTCATCACTCATATTGCAAGTCATATCCCTCCGGCTCCTCATTTGGGATGCTTTTCATGAACTGGCCTCCATGACAAACTAATTGAGTAGCCCTGCTGTAGAGCAATTCCAGCATAATGGATGTGACATTTGCAGTAAAAACTAAACAACTTTACAGAGACAGTATATGTTAACATTAAATTAAATCATCTGTTGAAATTTTTTAAAACAACTCACTACAGAGTTATTGGGTCAGAAAAGTATCAATCTGAAAATGTGAATTAGATTTTAAATGAGGGAAATAAACATGCGTAATGGATGTGACCAAAAGAGTCTGCGAGTTTACAGTACACAACGTACTTTGTAGAAATTCTGTGGATTAAACTTTACAATCCAAAAGAAACAATAGTAATCAGAAGGAGAAGAGTCGGCTCACTGTAGAACAAAAATGATTGATTTTATTTTATTTGACAGTTTTGCATTTATAAATAAAAAGCTTCATTATAAATGTGACACCTGTCCATTATGGATGTGATAAATATAAAATTGGCACTCGTGTGACTTTGGCAAATCAAATATAATTGTCTGAAAACACTGACGGACACATTTTTGAGTAGTTTTAGAATGCCGTAAAATACAAGCCTACACAAAAAAACATAGAAAAAGTTTCGCTATTTTAGTTTTTTTTTTTTTTTTTTTTCTTGACAAGGTAAAGAATTGCTTGAAATTGCTCTGTACAAAATTGTTCATCCTTGGTTCATGTTAGTAAATACATAACCTACATTACCTAACATTAAAAGACCATTAATTTAAAGTGTTAACAATATAATTCGTAATTATCACCATACTTCCTCAGGCGATTAATTGAATGAAAATTTATTTTTTGCATTACAAAAATTATAAATGTTATGTTTAACTTCAAAGAGTGGTCAAATATAACAATACATGGAATATTTTCTCAAAAGCAGGTCATCTAAATGTAAAATGAACAGCTAAACAGTATTTCAACATCAGATAAAAACCATACCTCTTCTCTCATCAGACATAGCTGGACAAAGAACGAGCTCTAAGTGCACTGAAATTTGTATCTCGCTCACCCTTGTCAGCCAACATTCATACAAGGACTCCTAACTTTGCAAAATCGCGTAACCATATTTTAGAATAAAAGACCATGACAAATAATAATTTAAAAATTAAATAATTAAAGAAATAATGATTCATAATCCAGTGTAGCAACATACAACACTTGGAGTAGCATTAATAAATACATAAATATACAGATGAGGCATTATTTAATGAATGTAATGCAATACGTTATGCAATGTAATGTAATTTGCATACGTTTCAAGTAGAGCTGTGCTGATAAAGTTTATCGCCATTCGATATAAATTTATGTCTATAACAATGATAAGCTCTAGACTTTTTTTTTTTACTCTACATTGATCTAAGAGCCAATCACACAGCAGAAATGTGCAACAATGGTAATCTAAAAGTGTGTTGATATTTGAAATGTGTTGATATTTGATTTTTGGCCATCGAAAATATGTTTTATATAATGGACCCTCTAATTTTTCTGGCTTCAGTCATTGATTAGATATTCTTAAATCTGGAAGCATTAACAACTTGTATCAAAATATTTATCGTTATTGTTAAATATGGAAGATAATTATTGAGATTGCATTTTTACCATATCGCCCAACCCTAGTTTTAAGCGCAAATGTCTTTATACACATTACAGTTAAAGGTTGTTACAGAGAGGATTTGGTTATTAATCAGTAATTCAAGTAATACAGCAAACAGATGGGAAAAAATTCACAATTTTTTGTTTAATAACTGTCGTAGATAATCAGGTAAATTATTCATTAGCATATCCCTCTATAGATGATTTATTGCACTATTTCTCCAGACACTATTAAAATATACAGACACAAACTTGTAAAATGTGATGATTAAGAGAAACACCTAAAGCCGCTTTTTCACTGCACATGACATTCGGACACGACTCAGAATACGCCCCCTTGTGGCAGTCGCACAGAATTTTCTGTTTTGTCATGCACCATAGGAGAGATTCTCATGGTGTCCGAAATAAAGAAGTGCAAAAGTAAGAACCGTTATTTTCCGTTCGTTCACCATGGTTGAATGAATGAATACTAGAAATTCACAGACCGGAGGAAATGTGGAGACAGCATTAAAAATATGTATTTTTTGCTAATTTATGAATAGGAATCTGTTTTTATATATATATATATAAACTGCATATATTTAATAAAAGCTTAAATATAAACTGCAAATCAATGTCACATACGGTCTAGTTGCAGAAGTTAAAATATTTTAATGGATCCGCAGCTCGAATTGGATCCAAATTTTCTGCTTGCGGAGATGATCGGAACTCTTGGACTGCTCTCCATGGGAAATGTATGACTTCCGGTCTGCCGTTTGTCGTGTGCAGAGGAAAGGCGGCTTTAAAAGTGTAATATGGAAGTTTTCTTTCCATTTACACTAAAAATTGCTTCATAAAAAGCTAAAAAAAACAAAAGCGAAACATAAATAATTGCATGGAAAACTATGTTTTCGCTCGCATTTTCTCATATTAAATTGTATGTTTGATTTAAATTATGCTAATTATTGTCTTTTTTTTGGTAAGGCACAAAGCTGGACAGCTCAGGAGTTGCATTTGCAGTGGTTGCTGCATGTCAGGTGTTGGGTCTGAAGGATGTTCATCTCGCTCTCTCCGAGGATCATGCCTGGGTGATTTTTGGCAAGGGTGGGGAAGAAACTGCAGAGGTCACATGGCATGGGAAGGGCAACGAAGACAGAAGAGGTCAAACTGTCAGTGCTGGAATCAATGAAAGGGTATGTGATGTTCTAATATTGATGTTTACCACAATATGATAAGCACCACTGTATATTCACAAAACCGCCCATGCAGTACTGTTCACAGGTAGTTTTTTTGGTTAAAGAAACGAATGCTTTAATTCATTGAGGATGTGTTCAGTTGTTCTAAAGTAAATGTAATTATATTAATAGTTGCATAATGTTAAGGATCTCAAATTAATGCCTTTCTAATATTGAAAGAATTCTGAATTAATTAAATTAAATAATAATTTAAATGGTTGATTTCAAATGAAAAAATTATCCAGTATTTCACTGTAATATTTTTGTTACAGTAAATTTGAGCAAATAAATGTAGCCTGGAGAGCATAAAATGTCAATAAAACAAGAATTCTAACTGACCTTTAAAGTTTGACTAGTAGTCAAAAATGAGATTTTTCTTTGTAATTTTCTAAATGCATTTTGTGAATCTGCGCTTCATTTATGTATTTTTCCCATTCATTAGAGCTGGCTATATCTTAAAGGCTCCTACATGAAGTGCAACAGGAATATGGAGGTTGCGTTCATGGTTTGCGCCATCAATCCATCTCTAGATCTGCACACAGACAGTACAGAGTTAATCCAGCTCCAGCAAGTATGTCTTCAAACTGTCCCTTGTATTTTAAGCATTCATAACATCAGAGTTTTTTATTTTCTTGCATGAGATTGGCTTTTAAAATCTCTTTTTGTGTTTTCAAATTATATTTGTTCATTTATGATGTGCAAAAATTAGTTTATCTTAAAGAGATAAGCATGAAAGTGTTACAAATGCAGAGATTGTTCTGAATAGTACAAACATGCATGAAATATTATGTACTGTACCTATGTTTGTGGATGTGTGTACATGTTTGTATTTATGCATCTATTGACGAGCAGATTGGTTTACTACATTTTATTTCTCTTTTGCAGAGGCTGTTGTGGCTTCTGTATGATCGAGGTGATTTGGAAAGGTGTGATTTTGTTATATATTAATACATTTGTGATATTTCAGAGCAGGGATGTTGATCATTTGAGCTGATTATTGTCTGTAATGCTTTCTTTTTTAAATTGTTTGTTTATTGGTTTTAATGAACATACAAACATAAACAAAAAGAACAAAGGCAAGAGCATCAGTAGACAAGTATAGCAGCAAAAGTCAGAGAAAAAAATCAATAATTAAATCAAATAAAAATAAATAAACATACAAACAGAATACAAAAATCGTAATACACAAATAAAGTTGTTATGATTGAATAAGGTCACACACATTATGAAAATGCATCAGAAGTGTTCAGAGAGTCAGAGGTTCATAAGAGCTATCCATATTTTTTGAAAGACATCCCCTTTGTTTCTTAAGTAGTATGTATATTGTTCCAAGAGCATTGTTTCATTCAAGAGTTGTGTGAACAGTTCAAATGTTGGAGGACTTTGTTGGTTCCAGATGAGCAAAATGCATTTTTTTTGCTAGATAGTAAATGATGCTGAGTCTCTTTATAGAAGTAGGATCAAGTGTTTTGTTCAGTTCTGTACCAAAGAGGTATAGTGTTGGTGTGTTGTCCAGTGGAATTTGCAAAGCTTTGGCTGTAAAGTCCTGTACTGCTTTCCAGAAAAATTTTAGCTTTTTGCATTCCCAAAAAACATGCATGATTGATCCTGAATAGGTTTTACATCTGTGACACCTGGATGATACATTAGGGTGTAATGCTTTCTTAAAGGCGTAGTTCAATCAAACATTTAAATTCTGTAATTTTTCTTGCCCTTCACTTGTCAAAAACATGTTTGTTTCTTTCTTCTGTTGAACACAAAGCAAGATATTTTGAAAAATGTTGGAGTCTGGTAACCATCGACTTCCATAGTTTTTGATCATGAAAGTCAATGGTTACCGGTTTTTAACATTCTTCAAAATATCTTCCTTTATATTTAACAGAAAAAGGAACCACTTGAGTAAATCAAGTCAAGTTTAGTTTTATTGTCGTTCCGCTACATGTGTGGACATAAAATGGAATGAAATTTCATGTCTCGCAGTGCTACATAATTAACATAATCATAAATATGAACACAACATTGGACATAAGAGCTATTTTAAACCTATACATAACTTAACATACTGGAGCAGAAATCTAACTACGTACTATACATGTACTATAAATACTTAACTATGCACATGACTATATAAGTACTTTTACATAAAAACAGTATTGTGCCAAATAAGTGCAATAAATGTCATTTTTTTGGGTGAACTAACCCTTTAATGTTTGTTCGTTGTACTTGGTGTCTTAAAGGTATCCTATGGCCATGGGCACTTTGGCTGACCTTGAAGATCAGGAACCCATGACTGGGAGGGAAAGCCCGCTGTCTATTCACCTTAAGGTATTTGATCAAACCTGCATCGCAGATATTTGCGAAGTTGTCATTATTATGATGCACTAATCTCATATTGTCCCTTTTTTTGTATTTCCAGGCTGTTGACTCGGCTAAAAAGTATTATAACAATGAGCATATCTACCCTTATATGTATCTAGCTGGGTACCATTACAGGCACCGAGATGTCCGGGAGGCTTTGGGTTCCTGGGCCGAGGCAGCATCAGTAATGCAAGAGTAAGTCAAGCACCACAGAATTTTTTTAAAAGAGCCCCTGTTTTGCATTATAAAAGGTCATGTTTTGGTTTTGGGGTCTCCAACAACAGGCTGATATGCATGCAAGGTCAAAAACATTTTCATTGTCTTATAATAAGCATTTATTTTTATCCAATTATCGCAACACCCCCACATGATTTGTTCAGCGATTCATTTGTTCCCAAACCTCTCCTGCCTAATCTGTGCTGGTTGGTCCAATGACCCAGTCTGTTGTGATTGGTTGGCTGGGTTCAGCACGAGACAGAGAGAAACGCCCACCATGGCTATAAAGCAGCACTATGAGTATGTGAGAGCCCATTGCAGGAATGCAATAAAGCAATGCAGTTAAACACCAGCATATTACTCTACTCTTAACCACAACCCTAATTAATAACAATGACACACATTCACTATTAATCCACACAGTGGCAAAAGTTGAACTATTTTGAAAATTTACCATGCCTCACATGTGAGGAACAGCTGATGATGGCCATAGCAAAGGCAAACGGCAGAGGATTGCGAGTTTAGAAACGCGTTTAAATCGGTAAAGGAAGAAGCACTGTCGCGTTTTTAACATGGTTTTGGATGCAATATGTGAATAGCCCACACAGATCTAACCTGAGAGATACAGTACAAGCACTGATCTATAATAGATAAGTGATTACAAGCCGCGCAGAGCGACAATTGAAGACACATATTTAGCAAACTACATAAAGTGGGGCTACAGTTTTAATTACACTTATATGTTATGATCCGGAGGAAGAAGAAACTGGTCCGTATGAACTGTAAAAGTTACTGACAAAGTCCCATACATAATAGTCTCAGCTGCTCCTTCCTTTAATAGCAAATAACTGACGGGTCCCACGTTGGAGCGTAGATTATTGTATGAAAAATTTGAAAAATGACAGGAGTAAATGCAGCACTAGCTTGGCTATACTGTGGTATTGTTGTGAAAATTAACTTTAACCCTTTATTCGAGAAGGGTCTGGCTGCAGTGTAATCTGAGCTGCATCCAATGCTTTTTAATGCGCTCACCTAACCCCACCCCTAACCCTACCTGTCACCGTGACGTCACTCACGCCATTGAGTGCATTGTGTCTGACATTACATCGCTGAGAGATGCAATCTCAGTTTGCATCATAAAGGCTGCATCCAGATACTATTGCCTTTTTCCCCACAGCCGAATCTCCATCTGTCAGTGATCGAAAACTTCATATCATGATCAACGCCGTGCTCCGCTAGTGTCTGAAGGGAAAGGCACGTTCACATTTTACCGGAACTGGAACTACATATTTGGTGATGTACCGTGTTGACGTCGACGTGTTTAAGCAAAAGATCTAAACCCAACTTAATTCATTTATTCAACTCCGAGTCGACTATTTCGTTAAAGAATAAATCATTTTAAATGTGGTGCGATTTTAGATTTAAACCTCAGCTGGATGTTTTCATTCACTTAATGCTGTTACATTTTCTGAGTGCTGAGGAATTGGGTATGCAAAGTTAGTATACTTACAAATAGGAGTGAGTGCAGTTTTTAATACTTTTTAATTTCCCCATTTAAGTAGATGGGGAAACCTGAAATATCTACCCAGAGACAGTTCTAATTTCTATTGTCAATACATTTCCTTAAAGGCATAGTTCACGCAAAAATGGAAAGTCTGGCATCATGTACTCTTCCTCTCTATGTACTTGTTCCAAACCTATTTGAAGTTCTGTTAAACACAAAGAAAATTTGTTAAATAATTTTGTTTTTATGTCCTTATTTATTTAATTATTTTATTTGTTTATTTATTTAATTACTTATTTATTATTATTATTATTTTATTATATTTTTAATGTGGGGGTCGAATTCAAATTACATGAATGATCTATATTATCTTATTATTCAATGCAAATTTCTGACATGTTTTTGCACTACAAACATTCAATAAAATATAATAAAATTAGAAAAAATCTAAGAATATTAGAAATATTACAAAAACACAGAGAAAATATATTTTGAAGCATGTTAGCAATTGGTAGCCATTGATGTTCATAGTATTTTGTTATTAATATGGCAGTCAGTGGTTACCGACATTCTTGAATATATCGTTTATGTTCAACAGAACAAAGAAATTCAAAAAGGTTTGGAACTTTTATGAGCCTTTGGAGAGTAAATAATAAGTACGTTTTCATTTGTTTTTGGGAATTCCTCATCTCTTTCATGTTATTTATCTGTTATAACAGCAGGGGGCAGTGTTTTGGAGCATCCATTTGAATTCTTTTGACAAATTTGATCTGTTTGAAGCTTCTTAATGCTTGTAATTTCTTGCTAAGTAAAGAGAATGACCAAATCAATCTTTATTTGACACAACATAATAACTTGTGAAGCCCCTTGATGCTCATGTTGAATGGAAAACACATGGTTTGCCAGCATTGTCTGTGTTGCCTCACGCTGCTTGTCTTTAGAAAGCTCATTCCTGTCTCAGCCTTGGCATCAGTCCCTGTCGAGAGAGAGACAATCTGTACTTTCCTCCCTCTAAACACACAGTGCAGTGGACAGAGGGCTAAAAATACTATATTTTAATGTCCAGAAGGATGTCTGCACAAAGCATGCCTAGAACTACAGCTCACTCCCATCCACTTCCTTTTCCTGCTCTTCCTGTTTCCTCTTCCTTCATGACAACATTAGCTATCTCTACCTTCTGTTTCTCTGACGTGCTTTTTTGTGTTTGGGCTGGTTTGAGCCATCGCTTTCTGGCAGGTTGACAGGTTTTCTGCATCATAAACAACACAGTTATGACTATATAGGTTTTATTGATGACATGATATGTGCCTATTTACACATTTGTTGATCACAGGAGGCTTGCTGCCAGCATTAAACTCTCATTTAACTTTTAACACCATAATAATTGTAATAACATTTTAAAGGTGCAGTATGTACATTTTCTTCTTTCTTTACAGTTACAACTATTGTAGGGAAGATGAGGAGATCTACAAGGAGTTTTTTGACATTGCTAATGATGTCATTCCAACACTTCTTAAAGAGACAGCTGCTTCTTGTGAAAATGAAGGCACAGATGAAGCCGAAAAAGAGGTCTTGTTTAATTAAGGATGAAAAAAAACATTTAGAAAATGATTATATTTAGAATAAAGTTGTGAACTGGTCTTTCTCTTGTCTTCTATTCATGGTATTTTCACAAAAGGACCAGCCCAGAGAAGCAGCTGCTTTGACTGCCCTTCAGGACCCAGAATGCTTTGCTCACTTACTCCGGTTTTATGATGGGATTTGTAAATGGGAAGAAGGAAGTCCCACACCAGTGCTTCATGTAGGCTGGGCCACCTACCTGGTTCAGTCTCTAAGTCGCTTTGATGCACAGGTAAAACATCTCAATTTTCACAAAATCGGGTGTTATTAAAGGAATACTCCACATTTTTTGGTAATAATTTTACAAATCTTCTAGAGGTAAACAGTTTAGTTAATTTTTTAAAATCAATTCATCCAATCTCCGGCTCTGGCAGGAGCACTTTTAGCTTAGCATAGAACATGGAATCGGATTAGACCATTAGCATATCACTCAAAAATGACCAAAGAGTTTCAGTAGTTTATCTATGCAAATCTAGAACCTTTTATAGTTACATCGTGTACTAAGACTTATAAAAAAATGGCTTTAGTTTTCTAGGCCGACATGGCTAGGAACTATCCTATTATTCTGGTGTAATAATCAAGGAGCTTTGCTGCCATACCAGGCCTGTAATATTACACAAGTTCCTTGGTTTTGGTTATTACTTCATGTTCCAAAAATATTTGAAGTAAAACTTTAAATAGGAAAATTATCAATCTCTTTGGTCATTTTTGAGTGAGATGCTAATGGTCTAATCCGATTCAATGATCTATGCTAAGCTAAGCTAAAAGTGCTCCCGACAGACCAAGAGATCAGCTGAATGGATTGTAAAGTTGTAAAATTCAGCTCTTCAACTCTGTAAAGGTGCATTGGTTTAATAAGTTCAATTGTTCTCTGATATCTACAAAGTAGGTTTAGGGCTTCAGTAAGTTCATAAAATCTCCAGAAACTGTTTTATAAGCTCATTTATTACTCCATAAAATATCCCTAGAATCAGGAGGTCACTAATTGACCATACACGGATTGTGTTGTGAATATTAATGAGCTCCACTCTAGGCTTGGGCGGTAATACGGCAATATGGTATAACGCGGGATTTAAAAATAGCAACGGTGTCAGTTTCAATACCGTTATACCGTCATTAAAAACAGTGCACTTAAATAGGAGACATGTATTATTTATCTAATGCCTAAAAATGATTATGCATGATTGTCATTAAAGGACAGTGTGGAGGAGAGAGAGGTGAGGTAAGATGGCGAGTCGCGCATCACCTTGTCTCGAAATAGAACACAACCTCTGCAGTTTGGCAGTATTTTAGGCTTCGACCGATGGAGAATTGAGACGTGGTAAATACGAACTAGAGATCTGCATTCCCGCTGCTGTACCGCGGGAGCTGCGGGACCCGGGAATAAATTTCCAAATAAAGCGCGGAAGCGGTCAGTAACTCTGGTGTAATTTGAAAAGGAGCGGGTGCGCGGTCTAACAATATCGCTCCCGAGCACGCATGCATCCACGTGGATGCTGTGTGTGTGTGTGTGCGTGTATGTGTGTGTGTGTGAATGAGAGCGAGAGCGTGATGCTGTCCGTCACGTGGTGCTGTGTGTTTAAATGAGAGAGAGTGTCCCGCGCAGATCTCTAATACGAACAAGACAAACAGGTGTTCGCGAACCTAAGGTCGCATATACGGTATTCAGTTTCTGAATGGTTTAGGCACAAGCCAACAGTTTGGTGACGCTGTCTGAGCCTTACATCATAATTTTATGTATGGTAATACCAGATACTGAGGTAAAATAGGGGGGAGGTTTGACGGTATCAAAGTTTGGATACCGCCCAAGCCTTCTCCACTCTGACATGCTGCTCTTACAGACACAGACTCTGCATGATATATGTTGAAAACGGACAAATATAAACCCAAGCAAAGTAACATTAACCTATTTTGCTCACGAGATGTTGATAAAGGCTAAATTTTAAATAAACTTGACAAAAGAGAGCAATAGAGATGTATTGCGTTGTATTTTTAAGTCATAATCTCGAAGAAAACAGCCTGGACCTAATATCATCTGCATGAACAGATGAGAGTTGAGCTGAGTGGTTTGACATGATTCAGCAGTCTACACGTGTTTGTTGAAACATATGCTTCAAATTTCACAATGAACACAATAAACTGACAAAAGATACAATGAAACATACCTTATGCCTCTTCGGAGTGGAGCTGAGTAAATGTATGATCTGTAAATCTTGCATTTTGTATCCTAAAGCACATGTCTTGTGCAGTCATTGCCCAGTCACTCACAACAAAACAATCTGCAGTTGCATTTTCAAAATAAAAGTCCCACATACTTAGTAAGTTAAATATAAGCTTTAAAATAAAGGAGGGAAACTATCTTTGTTTTCTTTCCAAAAAACGTTTAGCTTATCATACGCAGCATAAGGCGTGCATATTAATGATCTCAGAGCTACATGAATCTGGGTTCTCTTGATGACGTCAGGTCTGTGTGAACGACCTAAAGTAGTCATTTATGCAAATGAAGAGGACATGGCCCGTGAGTTTCATCAGTTTGTTTTGTCTTCTGACTGACCCGTTGTCCACTGGGGTTTTACACTCGTGGATTTACATGATAAGGAGTAAACAATTGTCTTTGAGGCACACGGTATATCCATTTCCATATACTGATCTCTTATTATTCTACTATACCTTGGTATACCCAGATTTTCATTATATATCCACTCTTTCTCAGATCAGGCAAAAGGTGTCAATCATCACCAAAGACACAGAGCCAGTGGATGATGATGACCAGTCCAGTGAGGACCTGCGGGAGGGGCGTAGGCGAGGCCCGAGACGGGAATCCAAGCTAGATGAACCAGCAGGATCAGCATCTCCAAATCCAGCACTGCCTGCTCAAAATCAAAATCCAGTTCCCAAAAAAGTGGGTGGAGAAGGAGGCCGGCGGCGCTCCTCGGCTAGTACTCGAGGTAAAGAGGCAGATGGCAAAAATGAACCATCATCCCCAAGTCCCACACCATCACCCTCCCAGCCTCCCGTAGTTCAGGGAGGCCCGGTGGTGGTTTTCCACAGTGAGAAGATGAAGGGTATGAAGGAGCTGCTTTCTGCAGCCAAGGTCAACTCTAGTGCCATCAAACTGCAGCTGACAGCTCAGTCTCAAGTGCAGATGAAGAGACAGAAACCCACAGCTTCTGGAGATTACACCTTGTCCTTCATGAAACGCCCTCGCAAAACCCTTTAAAGTGGCTCATTTATATACATAAATATGAATATATATATATTTTCTACCTTTTGCATTTTCACTTGAAGTTAAGTTTTTTTGATCACCTCCAAATGACTGATTTGCCAAGTTATAAGCTGATGCCGAGATAATTTAATTCAGTTCCTCAAAACCATTTCAAGTTGGAGAACTTGTCTATCATACACCAGCAATTTTGTTTCATTTTATGATAAAGGAATTTTATTGATTTGCCTTAATTTTGTATATTGACCATTTCAGTTGATAAATCCAAATGACAAAGAGCCAAAGTGATTGTCTTTTGTTGTCAAGATTTTATTTTAAGATGCAATTATGTTTTTCAGCTAGCTGGTTGTCTGCAATACAGTGAAACTTGTTTTTGCTTTCATGTCTAAATGTTGTATTCAGAAATGTTGGGGTTCTCAGTCTACATATGTAGGTCTTGCACTTGTTTTATTGCTCTCCACTCAAACTGCTGAAATTCATAGCTGACCTCAACGTTAAATATCACTAGTAGTTTAAAAAGTGCCGTGATTTTTATTTTTCAAAACTATTTTGTCGATGTTAAAGTGTATTTTCTGTAAAATAAACAATTGGAAGAAAACTAGCATATGTTTGTTGTCTTTTATTCTCTGTCACGTGTACATTCATTCATTTTCTTTTCGGCTTAGTCCCTTTGTTAATCAGGGGGCCACAGTGGAATGAACCACCAACTTATTCAGTATATGTTTTTTGCCGCAGATGCCCTTCCATCCACAACCCAACACTGGAAATTTGAAACACCCATACACCCTTGCATTCACACACATACACTACGGGCAATTTAGCTTAATTTAGCTTCAATTCACCTATACCGCATGTCTTTGGACTGTGGGGGAAACCGAAGCACCCAGAGGAAACCCACTCTAACATGGGGAGAACATGCAAACTCCACACAGAAAAGCCAACTGGCCCAGTCCGGGCTCGAACTAGCGAGCTTTTCGCAGTGAGGTGATCGTGCTACCCACTGTGCCACCGCGACGCCCTGTCACACATGTTGTCGAGGTTAAATAACAATGTGATCACCTATTGATGCTGTGCACATGCGCAAAATAGCGAAGAGTATCGCATAGTGATGAGCCCGCTCGTTCTGCGACTCGGTTCATTTGAACGGTTCATTTAAAATATACTGTACAAAAACCAGTGTTTCTTTTACACCTTTAATAAAATTCTTGACTTCTTTCCTAACTTTCGATTGGGTTTTATTTTCACCTTTGTTTACGTTTTGTAAAAAAATAAGTGTTGTAATTCCATGCATACATACAAGTGCTTTTTACGTAACCTATCTAAATACGTTCATGTATTTATTTGCACGTTTAAATAAGGTGCTCTTATTAAAACTAAATAAATCACTTAAATGCGTCTGTGACTCGAGAACATAGACTGTGAGAACCGCTAATCAGTTCTTTTAGTTCATGAATTATTCAGGCCAGTGCCAACCAATTCACTAAAAAGATCCGACTCCAAAGAATGAATCATTCTCGAATAGGACAATGCTATGTTTGAGTCCGCACACTGGCGCGCGAGTAAGGACAGGCTGCGAGATTATCAGACGCTTGTTACCCTGATAGACTGGATATAAAATACGTTTTAAAAAATACTGCTAAATCAACACCTTTTCGTCGTTTACTCTTTTATTCACACTTTTGAGGACAGCGCACCAGGATGAGCTACATCAGACTGTGTGACAGCTGTCATGAGTAAGTGAAACACAGAGATCTGCGGGCATGAATACTATTGGAGTTTCATTTTTGGATCCCTTGGATGACTATGAGATTATTCAACGTATCGGGAGCGGCACTTATGGAGATGTCTTCAAGGTGAGGATAAAATAAAGGGCTATATGGTTGCATTGTTGTCTTTGAATTACCGTATATGGTTATTATTATTCGGCATGTTGAATGCCAAAGAGCCGTGTGATACCATTACTGTACCATGGTACCACCTCAGCACTGTTGATCTTTCTTTCTTTCTTTCTTTCTTTCTTTCTTTCTTTCTTTCTTTCTTTCTTTAGTTGTTGTGAATTGCCTTGTTTATTGTTTAACGCCAAAAGGGTTATATGAATCAAAACATTAGAATAATCTCCATTTTGATTCGTTTTATGAGCAATGTCAGAATTATTAGCCCCCTGAATTATTAGCCCCCCTGTTTATTTTCCCCCCAATTTCTGTTTAACACATTTCTAAACATAATAGTTTTAATAACTCATCTCTAATAACTGATTTATTTTATCTTTGCCATGATGACAGTAAATAATATTGGATTAGATATTTTTCAAGACACTTATACAGCTTAAAATGACATTTGAAGGCTTAACTGAGTTAATTAGGTTAACTAGGCAGGTTAGGGTAATTAGGCAAGCTATTGTATAATGATGGTTTGTTCTGTAGATTATCAAAAAAAAAAGGAGCTTAAAGGGGCTAATAATTTTGACCTTAAAATTTAAAATAAATAAATAAATAAATAAATAAAAATGTTTTTATTTATCTAGCTGAAAAAAAAAAACTAATCAGACTTTCTCCAGAAGAAAAAATATGATCAGACATACTTTGAAAATTTCCTTGCTCTGTTAAACATCATTTTGGCAAATATAAAAAAAAAAAATCAGAAGGGGGCCAATAATTCTGACTTTAACTACATCTAGGCCTATTATATTTAAATTATATTTTAAAAAATACCTCAAAACAGATATGAATTTAACCTGATTAATTACTGATTCACATGTAAAAAATACTGAATAAATTCTGACTTCAACTGTACATTCAAATGAAAGTGAACAATATATTAAAGTAAGTCATAACAAACACAGTGCACATATTAACACAGTAAACTATGGTTAAATACTTGATTCACATTTTTAAAAATTCTTTACAATTGCCACTATACCCATTTTTACCCAGCAAAATGTATTTAATAACCTTAAAATATTAAATTAAAATATAATTAATAGTATTTAGAATGACCACTTATTCCTTTATGCATTTTAATAAGTACATATTAGAAAGCATGCTGTATGACGACAGAACATTAATCCACTTTTATTTCTGAAATATTAGACAATTATCTGAAATTATAGACAATTTACTTGCATTTAATATGCTTTTTTGTTTTTTTGGTAGGCTGAGTTAAAACACTTTTGGAAATTTGATGCTAACATCTCCCCTTTGACCCTATTCTAAGTATTAGAATAAATAGTTCATTCATTTTCTTTTCAGCTTAGTCCCTTTATTAATCTTGGGTCGCCACAGTGGAACCGCCAACCTATCCTGCATATGTTTTACGCAGCGGATGCCCTTCCGGCTGCAACCATTAGAATAAATCAGACACATGATATTTCTTGACAGACTGGATGGATTTGTTTTGTAAAGTGATAGTATTCACAGCATGTGCGCAAAACCACACACTCCATCCAACAAATTGAACACAAGCTGATGAGTGTTACCTTTCAACAAAATATCTAATACTCTCCCATCCCTTCCAAGAGCCCTGTAAATACAGAAAACCATGAAAAAAATAGATGTAATATCAAGTAGCTTGCAGATGTAAAGTAGAATAGCATTGAGTTGGCTCAGGAAAAAATTTGACTCAACCACAGCATTAATGGAATGTTACAAATGTAGACCTTAAAGCCACATAAGACACTGACAGGTGTGGTAGCGTCATTTCTCAAGAAGTTTTTAAAGTGCAAAAATGTTGTTGCTGTTCATGTGTATCTCTTTTATATATGTTTTCCTGAAGTAATGTGACGATTGTGTCGCTCTGTAGCACACAGTCCATTCTATCATAATGCATCGGGCGAGCCAACAACCCCACAATGCCCATCTCACAATGCACAAAGAATCCTTTCTAGTGTCCTCCAGCTCTCTCAACTTGGAGTAGAAAGTTCTCAAGATCTAAAAATATTTCACGGTGAGGATTCCCAGCTGCGTTCCAGCAAAACAGGCTGTTTTGTGTTTGATGGACTTTGTCAGCTCTGACCATGCCAGCATACAGAAAAACAAGCTTTGGTGGAGATTTCTAGTCAGAGTGTGGACAGATATTCACCCCGAGCCATTGTTTTTTGGGTTGTGGGAGCGTTATTTCAGGTTGCGCAGTCAAACCATTAATTCGAATGTTGCACTGTCGCTTTAGTCCTGACAGGAAGCCCTCTGGCATGCCAGGAAAAAAACAGGAAGGCAGCTCATGAAGTTCCAGGTTTTGTCCAGAAATGCTGCATTTGTTATGTTTATAAGTAACTCAAAGCCAAAATGGAGGCCCACTTTCTTGTAGTCTTTTATACTTGGGCTGTCGATAGGTGATTACATAAATATACTGTAAAAATCTTGTTAAATAACAGTTTCTGCATTTTGTGAGTGTTTACATTTATTTACGGTTGGCATCTTTCATCTCTTCTCTGTCGACTTTTGATGTTAATAATTCAACTCTACAGTTTAACAAAGTAGCTTTTATTGACATTTTGGTAGTTTGAAATAATATAATGCATAAGAAGTAGTAAATAGAGAAATAAGTCTGTAAAAATAACTGAAAATGTACTGGTAGATTATTACAAGGTTAATATACCACCCGCTTTGATTGATCATCACTCCATTGAATGGGCATTATTAGTGGCTGTCAGCTGGTAGATATGGGCCATCTTAATAAAATACAATTAATGGGAAATTAATAAATAGTGTCACCATCCTGCACTTTGTCTCCATTCCCCTAGAGGTCCCCGTGTTTCCCCTCTGCCTTAGTTCTTCCTCATGTGTCCTTGTTTACTTAATTTCGATCACCTGTGACTTGTTCTAGCATGTGTATTTAAGTTGTCACATTTTCTCTGTTCCTCACTTGGGCTTTTTCAATACCAAGAATGCAGAGAACGGTCTTGCGTTTCTTGTGAAGACTGGTCTTGCCAGGTCACCTCGGAAGAACGAACATGGGAAACCATGAGAACAGAGAACGTGTCCTCTGAGAAATTAGAGAGGTCATGTTTTGATCCTTGATGGGTCTCATGCAGTCAAGTGATGCGATTTCGCAGGTCAGAGTTCACCAAGCTTGAACTTTGCACCGCAGCGAACTGCGAAACTTAACACATAACCCTACGTTTCCGTTCTGATGCATTCGCGTGCGTATGAATAGAAGTCTATAGGAGGAAAAGCCCAGTGTGACCGCAGCTTAACTTCCGGCCGCAGCTGTATGTGATCTATAGCTGATTAACCATGTGGATGGATGATAACAGCCTATTACTGGCCGATATCTACCAGCTGATAACCTCTGATAACGCCCATTTAATCAAGTGATAACCTTCGAATCGGCTGAATATACAAAACTAACCCAGACGATATATTACTTTATTTAAAATGTTAATAAAAGTCACTTTTTTTAACTTTACATAATTAAAAGTTGTTGGAAGAAAGGTGAAGACCCCATAATCCAATTTAAAAGCATAAATAAATGGGGAAAATAAAAACATGAATCACAAGATAAGTGTAATAATGGACACACACATGCTTACTGTACGACTCCTGTACAGCATGTCACTGCATTTACCTTTATATCTTGATTGCAGTCCTCGTATATCAAACTTTGCAAACAAGAAGGTGGTTTGCTTTATTTAGTAAAATATATAAAAATGTGCTTTGCGTATCATTTGACCTTGCAGTGGTGAGATGTTTTAGTATTCATTTCAGAAAGTCTCACACTGGCGATGTGAGAGCTCAGAAACAATCACTGAATATGAAAAGCTAAACACATACTGGAATGAATAATTCGCTGTGAGTGTGAGTGTCTGTGATCTCTGTAGTAATTCGTTTTTCTTGATCTTCACCATTTTGGACTGATTGATTAAATGTATTCATATACTGAATCACTGGACTTAAAACTTAGCTTAAAATGATACGATTGCAAACAGAGAAGCAAAGATCAGGTTTAGGTGGTTAGAATATAAATTTATGCATACCAGCCAGGTTTACAGATGCTTGCACCATCCCAAGATCACCTTACTGAACGATGTAAATTACATCACAATTAAAAGTGACAATAAAACCAATATTGGCGTTTTTTATTTTTTGTATGGGATATTGCAGTATTTATTACAGATAATTTATCCCTATTGGAGCAATTCCAGCATTATGGATGTGACATTTGCAGTAAAAACCCAAAACATAAATTCACAGAGAAAATATATGTTAACTATGTTAACTATAACTATGTTATATTGAAATATCTGTTAATATTTTCCAAAACAACTAACCACAGAGTTATGGGAGCAGAAAAAATCAACCTGTAAACATGTTTTATATTTTAAATAAGGAAAATACACGCGCGGTATGGATGTGATCAAAAAAGTATGCAAGATTACAGTATACTACATACTTTGTAGAAATTCTGGGAATTAAACTGCACAACCCAAAAGAAATGACGCTAATCAAAAGAATAAGAGTCAGCTCACTATAGAACAAAAATGATTGATTTTCTTCATTATGAATGTGACACCTCTCTGTTATGGATTGACAGAGACATATTTGAGTGTTTTTACAGTAATGTAAAATACAAACCTACACAAAAAACCTAGACAGGGTTTCGTTATTTTGGTAAAAGCTTAATTTTTTGATGCCAAGGTTGACATTTGCATGTAATTGCTCATATATCTTTATACACGTTAAAAATGCGGTGTTATTTTAACCCAAGGTTGGGTCAAATAAAGACAAACCCAACATTTGGTTAATTGTTTCAATTATATTATATTATATTATATTATATTATATTATATTATATTATATTATATTATATTATATTATATTATATTATATTATATTATATTTAAATTACTCTAATATTCCTATATACACTACATTATCCATATTTGACCCAACAATGCGTCACAACAAGCAAGTTTTTTTAGAGTGTAGGGATGCACTGATATGGACGTATAACCAATACCACCAATTAGCCTCTACATTTAAAAACTGACAGGTAATATGCTCTAAAAATGCTTTGTTGTTAAAGTTACCCAATGTTGAATATAGTGCAATGTATTATAATTTCATTGATAAAACGAACCCCACATTGGGTTTGTCAATACACTTTTAGGTTAGGACAACCCAGCAGTTTAAAAAGACAAAATGACATGTAAATAAAAACGTTAATAAAAAATCTAAATGAGTTCAACAAGCATGAATAATCAATAATTTATTGTCTTCAATATATTTGAATGAGGCGGTGTGGTAGTGCAGTGGGTAGCACTGTCACCTCACAGCAAGAAGGTTGCTGGTTCGAGCCTTGGCTGGGTCAGTTGGCCTTTCTGTGTGGAGTTTGCATGTTCTCCCCATGTTGGCGTGGGTTTCCTCCGGGTGCTCCGCTTTCCCCCACAAGTCCAAAGACATGAGCTATTGGTGAATTGGATAAGCTAAATTGTCCGTAGTGAATGAGAGTGTATGGGTGTTTCCCAGTGATGGGTTGCAGCTGGAAGGGCATCCGCTGCAGAAAAAACATGCTGGATAAGTTGACGGTTCATTCCGATGTGGCGACCCCTGATTAATAAAGGGACTAAGCCAAAAATGAATGAATGAATGAATATCGGAATAAGTTTGTTATTGACCCAATAATGACACCTTTAAAAATAGGCATTTATTTAGCAATACCAATTGATCGTCAATATACAGTTATTGCATAATTTTTTTAAATTACATGCCTTCATAACCTTTAAACAAAATAGCTTTCCATTTCTCTTCAATGTCATCTGTTCTCTTTTATAATGAAATGTATATTGTGAGCAAGACATTGTGACAATCTGTCATTCGCATGAGACCGACCAATGACAAACAACAACAACTGAGTCAATTCTCAATAGACAAAAATTTAGTCCCTCCCTACGTTTCTATTTATTAATTTTTTGTTTTAGATACCGTTTCACTCAGATATTCATCACACAGATATAGCCACATATTTAATGTTGGCCTGTTTCATTCCACCACTTAATGTATTTGATGATGAATCATTGGCAAGTAACATTTTAAAGCATCCATTTTGATAGAATCCTTCCATACGACTGATGAACTCATAGTGCAGTTAATCTAGAAAGATGAATCTGAACATCAGCTTCTGGCAGCAGTTATAGGACAAGGTTACAGTGAAGGACGCAGCAGGCTGCTACTGACACTGGGATATTTGTCATTAAGGCGCCTGCCAGGAGAGCTGGATCTGTTCCTGGCTTTTCTACAGCATCCCGAGCATTTCACTAAAGTAAACATGGCCTTAAAGTCACATCTATGTTACATTTGCTCATTAAAGCACAATATAGTATGTTTATCTGAAACCAAACCAAATATGTACATCTGAATGTTGCAGTGTTTTAAAGATGCCTAGTAAAACCACTAGCGCATTGCTATACATACAGTTAAAGACAAAATTATTAGCGCTCATGTAAAATTTGTACTCTATTTCAGCTATTTCCCAAGTGATGTTTAACAGAGCGAATAAATTTTCACAGTATTTCCTATTATATTTTTTCTATAGTATTTTTCCCTCTTATAGTTTAAAAAGAGGGCTACTGTATAGCTAGATAGCCATCTGATTGAAGACAACAATGAGTACATTTACATGGACACCAATAATCCAATTTTAATATGATTAAGACAATACTCTGATTAATAGTCTACCATTTAAAAAGCCATTTTTGATTACTTTAATCCGACTAAACTTATAATCAAAATAAAGAGAAATCGGATTAAGACTTGTGGAGGATGGTGATTTTAGTCGTGTTATTGAAGTGCAGTACAAACATGTAAACCATAGACTGTAAAATATATGGACGTAGTATCCGTGACGTCACCCATAGGTTTCTGAACACTGCAAAAGAAGCTACAAGTGACGGCGACCAGCAAGACCTAGCTGTCACTCAAGTGGCCACGCCCTTAATTATGCAAACTAATATAATATAACCTAATATAAAGGAAATGGATGAGTTATAAAAAAATTCACCCCCCTCACAGTTGTCATGGAGGGTAATAATAGCTATATGAACCAAAATCGTTCTTTGTACCAGGCTGTAAACACCTTTTTTTCTGCTGTAAAGTTGGCTATTCTAACAGTGGGCTCAATTAAAATTTGCTCTATTATGGAGCCAGGACTAGCGGAATTTTGATGAATTGCAGTTTCAGCTACTTCCGTATTGGCTTCCCGAGGGAGAGCGGGAGGTTGCCGCTTGATGTAAACACTTTAATCAAACTATAACCGTCGTGTAGGATTTTCACCGCATTTTGCAACAGGATAGTCTATACACATGGCTGTTTGACACTATTCTCTGAACCTACAGAGTCAGTGAAGAACCACGTGACACCTGCATCGCGAAATGCATTTTTTTTCCCCCATACATTGTGCGGTATGAAATCCCATTAAAACAACACTCTTCCAGCAGTTCATACTCACATCCAATATCTCGTTTGTCACAGGGGGCATGCATGAAATGTTCCTGAATGAAAGTGAAAGTGCCAAACTGCAGTTAAAATTGACAAATTAAAAATGAAACACCTGAAATTACATGAAACTCCAGAGGAAATGTGGATAGGGTGGTGATGCAATGACGTTAATCGAATTATGTGTTATAACATGTAAAATGGAATCATGATAGGAACATTCAGTATGCAACTCATGTTAATCATATCATTGCCTTACTCAGATTAGAGCAAATAATGTGATTACTGATGTCCATGTTAACGTAGTCAATGTTCTATTTATTCCACATGAATAAACTGATTGTAAATTACAGTTAATGTAAGCAACATAAACATTTACCGTATTTATTAATATGCATCATGGAATCCTGAAAAAAAATGTGTTATGGTTTCCACAAATATGTTAAACAGGTTTTGGGAAACTTATCAGCCATAATAATAATAATGAAAAATATTTAATAAGCAAATCAGCATTGTAGAATGATAATTAAAATTGTAAATATTTATACCAAATGTTTCATTCATAACCGAAATATATTACATTTTGCGCCACGGTGGCTTAGTGGTTTGCACTGTTGCCTCACAGCAAGAAGGTCAATGGTTCGAGTCCCGGCTTGGTCAGTTTTTATTTCTGTGTGGAGTTTGCATGTTCTCCCCGTGTTCGTGAGGGTTTCCTCCGGGTCTTCTGGTTTCCCCCACAGCCCAACTCATGCACTATAGCTGAGTTGGATGAACTAAATTGGCCGTAGTGCATGAGTGTGTGTGTGTTTGAATGAGTGTGTATGGGTGTTTCACAGTACTGGGTTGCGGCTGGAAGGGCATCTGCTGCGTAAAACATATGCCGGAATAGCTGACGGTTCATTCCACTGTGGCGATCTCTGAAATAGAGACTAAGCTGAAGGAAAATGAATGAATGAATATATTGCATTTATAAATTAGAATAGAAAACTGTAATTTTTTGTATTACTGTTTGTAACTGGATTTTTAATCAGATGAAGCCTTGGTATAAGTATAAAAGGCTTTAAGGGGACCTATTATGCAAACATTACATTTATAAAGGGTTTAAACACAGTTATGTGGCAACACTGTGTGCATATAGCCAGCCTCTAATACTCTGTAGAAAAGCTTTGATTGACATTCTTTACCTGTGTACATGTCATCAGAGGGGGAAAGCCCTGCCCATTAGTTACAATCACTAGCAATCACTGTCCTCACTAGCATAGACCGCCCTGAGTGAGAAGCAGCTGTCTGCCATTAGAGTTTTGAATCTGTTGCTATGCCTACACATTTATAGCTCCACTCTCTTTTGAAAATAGAGCTGGGAACACAAACTTATTCAAATTTAAAGTGACAGTCACCAAAGTGGCACGATTTAGATCAAAGCCTAAAAGGGGCAGCTTCAAAGAGTTTTTGTGTGGAGATGAAACTTTACATGCACGCTCTAGGGCGTAGGTCTCAAACTCAATTCCTGGAGAGCCACTGCTCTGCACAGTTTTGCTCCAACCCTAATCAAACACAGCTGATCCAACTAATCAAGGTGTTCAAGACGACTAGACACTATTAAGCAAGTGTGAGTTGGAGGTTGTTGGAGCTAAACTATGCAGAGCTGCGGCTCTCCAGGAATTGAGTTTGAGACTACTGCCCTAGGGACTTTTGAGACTTATTTTACACCTTCTAAAAAAGGCCATATTAGGTCCCCTTGAATATATTTTCAAAAATCCTACCAACACAATTGAATAGTTGGGTATATAAATTTATATTAAAATGTGCACGAATATGGAGTGTTTATAGCAGTTAAAACATCAGGCTCTGAATCAAAAAGAGCTATATTGCCAGGTATGTTTATACATACAAGGAATTTGTTTTCAAGACAGTACAAAGACACAAATAATAAAGGAATAAAAAAAAAAGATACAATTTTGACAAAGGGTGGTACGGTGGCTCAGTGGTTAGCACTGTCGCATCGAAGCAAGAAGGTCGCTGGTTTGAGTCCTAGTTGGGTCAGTTGGCATTTCTGTGTGGAGTTTGCATGTTTTCCCCATGTTCACATGGGTTTCCTCTGAGTGTTCCGGTTTCCCCCAGAATCCAAAGACATGCGCTATAGGTGAATTGAATGAAAATCAGGGACTAAAACAAAGGAGAATAATGAATGAATAAATTTAGACAAAAATGGCACAAGAATTCTAATAAAAATTATAACTTATTTACAACATAATTATTTAATTGATGGCTCATAATCCCTGATCTCACGAGGAAAGTAACAATTTTATTTATTATCAGCAAATTGGCTTATTCATATAAATTCATACAATTTTATTCATACAAAAACATCTGATTTAAAAAAGGAGTCCTGCCCCCAAACCCCACCCCTAAACCCAACCGTCATTGTGGGATGAACAAATCATACTAAAATGATAATTTTCCTAACTAATTTTACAGCAATATAGCTGTAAAAGACAAAAAAGCAGTCTGACTCTCCTGTTTATCATGTAATGTCTTTTCTTTCAGGCTAGAAACATTAAAAGCTCAGAAATGGCTGCCATCAAAATTGTTAAGCTGGATCCAGGTGTGTGAGTAGTTTTAATGTGTTGACCAGTGCAATTTTACATGAGTTTGGGATGTTTTCATGTATCAATGTTGTAGTGAACATACAGCAAACACTTAGAGTCGTGTCCTGTCTCTAAACATCTCTCAAATAAGGATTCATTAGATCAATTTCTTGTAGTAAAGTTTATAATATAATTAATATAAAATATAATTAATTAAGCATAATCCATTATAAAGCATAGTAAAACTACTTAACCTCTGCTGGATAATGACATAATTTAGTAGTGTTGATCATATTTATTGGTTATATATGTGACCCTGGACCACAAAACGAGTCATAAAACTATAAATTTTTGGAAACTGAGATGTATGTGTCATCTGACAGCTGAATAAATAAGATTTACATTGATGTATGGTCTGTTACACACACAAAAAAAAATTGATTTAGGCCTAAAAATAAGATTTATGCATTCTGATTGTATGTAAAATTTCCATCCGTTTAGATTTTATACTTTTAACATAATTGAACAAATAAACTTTATATGATTGATATTTGTTAGTTAAACATAAACTAAACTAAAATAAGAACAACATTTATGTAATAATATCAATAAATCCATATTATTCTAATCATATGCTTCTAATTAATTTTGTCACAGTCACCAGCAATCCAGCCTGTGCAGATCGCTGGTATACACACAGATTGCTAACGGACTACAAATCCGCCAATTCAAGAACTACAAGTTCCAGTCATGCACCACACACACATCGGTTTCTGATCCCATTTGATTACACTCACACAGCTGAAACGGCTCAAAGACTGATTAGTTGAAATGACGGATTTGTAGTCTGTTAGTGATCTGTGTGTATACCAGCCATCTGCACAGGCTGGATCGCTGGTGACCGTGACAAATTCATCTATTGTGTGGAGTATGGAGTTGGGTCAGTTTTGCCCCCTGAATATAAAGTAAACCAATCTCATAGAATTTCACTAATTGGATCTGGCTTTTTCTACAGCTAGATTTATTTATACCAAATTCATATCTTTGTTTTCCTGATTAAATATAATAGTATTAATAAACTGACTAATTAAATAAAATCAAAAGGTTACAAACAGTTACTGATAAGCTTCAACATTTGGCAGAGATACAACAACTGGAATTTAGCAATAATAATAATAATCAAAAATTAAGTTTTGATATAATTATTTTATATAATTATATAAGGAAATGTACTAAATATCTTCACAGCACATGGTCTTTAACTATTCTCCTAATGATTTTTATCATGAAAGAAAAAATAATAATATTGACCCATACAGTACAGTTTTGTCTTGTACCAAAAAATATACCCATGCAACATAAACTTTTTCAGGTTTTTTAGGGTCACATATTTAATTATAGCCTTTATTACTGAATTCAGAACTAAAACCTTTAAAATATATATTTTTTGGCAATTACTTGTTCAGTAAATACTAGGGGTGTAACAGATCATGGTTGATCCGTGATTCGTTCGAATCACAACCCACGGTTCGGAACACAGGTGGCCCGCGTATTAATGCATTTTTTTAATGGTAGATTAATCCTAAATTTGTAAAGAACAAAGAGAGATCACCTCTCGCGTCATTCAAATCACATTTATGAAAGCATTTTGGCTTTCCTGTAAAATATAATGGTGACAGAGGAAGTTGTGGTAGGTTTTTCGGGATATGGTGGGTTTCATTAAAGGTGTTTTCTATCACTAGTTGTTTAGCCTGCATCAATGCATTCAGTGTAAGCTGGACGATGAATCATTAAAAGATCCAGATCTCAACACCCACGCAACATAAATTATAAATGATGGTGATTTGCATATGTTTATTAATCCTTTGAATTGCTGCATTCAAATCTGAAAACGCTAAAATTATTAAAGAGTTTGAGTCTGGTCTTTTGTGTTAGTTACAAACAGTCATATAACACAGAAGTACTGGGTTAACAGTTTATATTTTAAATAAAACCACTGAGGTTTATGATAAAATCATCATCATGTGCATTTAATGATGCTCAAATGAAAATGAAAGTTGTAGGCAGCAATTACATTGTTTAACCAAAAGGTGGCGACAACCAGACATCAAAAATATGCCACTGAATAATTCTTAAAAAATGATCATCTACAATGAAACATGGAGTTTTAGGAGTCAATAACTAAATCATTCATTGAAAATGAGACTAAAAATAAATATGGGTTGTACAAATTATAATGTTAGACGTATATGTTTAGTGTTGACAGTAGTAGTGTAACACTGTGGCAGTTTTAGTGTTACAGTAGTAGTAACAGTACATTTTTCACAGTACTGAATATTTTGCGATTTATTTTCATTCAGCTGATTATTTCTTAATTTATTTTTTATTAAAATTACAGGTTCTAAGTTCTGTTTGTTAAAACCAAAAGTTTCTTGCAGTACTGTTTTTATAATAAATGGAAAGCAAATTACATTTGTCTCCTCTTTTTGGCTGATCTGAAAAATGGTACGATCCATGAAAAACCATAATTTGATCTGAAGCATGAGATTTGTGATCCATTACACCACTAGTAAATACGTTCAAAAATTATTGTGCTGCTTCTTCAAGCTACTTATGTAACACAAGCTTAAACAACACAGATCTTGAGATTTTTTTGGGACGACTTAATTGTTTTATGTTCAATCCACTTAAACTTGTTAACTTAAATGATTTGTGATGTGTAATTCTTTTGTCTAACATTTTAAGAAATTCTTATTACATGTTTCATCCCTTTGTCATATGTAACTTTACTGTTTTTGCATGTGTGATGATGTGTTTTTTGATTTTTAGTTGCCTTTTAAAATCTGGCAGGGGGCGACAGATGAAAATTAGCCCTTGTGGGCTTATTTACAGTTTTACTTTTTATTAATGAGCATTGTCCCTGTTAAATAAAATATATTCAAATTCAAATGGGACAACCTGAATGAATTATGTTGAACCCTGCATTTTTTACAGTGTGCCCTTCTATCATCCTCATTCAGGAGATGACATCACCTCCATCCAGCAAGAGATAACGATGATGAAGGAGTGTAAGCATAAGAACATTGTGGCCTATTATGGGACTTACCACAGGTACAGTAATGTTTGTGCTTCCTCCAGAATGCTATTTCTCCAGAAGTTGTCAGGGCATAGAAAGGTGCATTCCACAGCCTATTTTACAGCCCTACAGGCAGAGTTACACAAACAGATACGAACTACAGATCACCTGGACATGTTTAATAGGTTTTGTAAATGCTTGCCGACATGTGTCAGCACACGCTCTGACTTTGTGCATTCCCGAATGATATTTCAGCGGCATGTATTCCCACTCACATGCTTTCGAACTGTTTATGAGATTCTTGCCATGTTTGTGAGTTAGGGGGGTGTGAAGACAAAATTGTTAGCTGTCCTGTGTAATTTTAATTCTTTTTTTAAATTCATGGATTTCCCCATAATTTTCAAACACATTTTAAAACATAATAGTTTTAATTACAATTTTCTAATAACTGATTCTTTTATCTTTGCCATGATGACAGTACATAATTGTGATGTGAAATGGACGCTGACAAGGAAGTGCGACTCCAAATGCAGGTTTATTACACAGAGATAGGGATGGCTGATGTGAAACTGACGTTTCGACACAGTGTCGAGATCCCGAAGCGCAAGTGTTTCGAAACACTGCACCGAAGCATGATCCGAAACACACAGGTCACGTGACTAAAGTGTTTCGAAACACCTGTTCACTTGACTAAAGCGATTCAAAGCATTGATCATTTCAGAAGCGTTTCAAGACCTGGTGAATCTGCATTTGACTGACAGGGTTAGTTGAACATTTCTGTCTCCTATGGCCTAGTGGACCGTCCATGTGCGTGTTGTTACAGGCTTCAAATGACTTTTGGGTTCGATTCCCGATTTGTACAAGTACTCCAAAATCATGATTTTATGCATTTTAATCATGTTACTGTTATAGTGTACTCTAGATAGGATACAGCTGCAGATACGCAATCAATTTAGAGCATCATTTTTTAACTATAAAACAATAATTAATATTTTTACAGTACTGTGATGGTTGGGTTTAGGGTTGGGGTAGACGTTCATAAAATACAATAAATGGGAAATTTTATGAATAATATAAATAATTCTTGTTAACTTCTGTCCACAACTGTATCTGATCTATCAACAGCCCTGTTTTATGACCGAAACAAGCTATATTTATTCACAAAGTGATTATTCGGATGTCAGACCAATGTTGAAACAGAACGATGCACGAACAAAGAATCTCAAACTGATAATAAAGCATTTCAAAACAGCTATAGCAGCCTGGAATCGAACCAACAATCCCCGCATGGTAGTCAAGAACCCTAACCAATCCACTATATCACTTGATGGTTCATTCTTACAAAGTGGGGTTTAATACCTCAATCTGCTCAATTGTTCTCTGCTGAAGCTGTTCCAGTGCAATACACAAAAAATGACCACTAGGTGTCACCGTAGAGTGGGGTTTCGAAACGTTTCGAAGCTTCGACACATTTGCTTCAACTGTTTCAGTGTTTTATGAAGCCTCGCTTTGCCCACCACTACACAGAGATGGTCAGGCAAGCAACAGTCAACACAGAGGCAAACAAATGTATACAGGGAATCAAGAGTCGTGGTCAGGTAACAGGTGAATGGTCAGTCCCGGCGGCAAACAACGTAAACTATAAACAACCAAAGCAAAGAGAGGTACACGGCAAGAAAAACGCACTGTAATGTTCACAAAACAGTAAAACAAGACTCAGCAAAGCGGTGTGTGTGTGCGCGCTGTATTTAAAGTCCCTGTAATCAGTCTGTAACGATCCTCTGGCTGTGTGTGTTCATGTAATCAAACTGAAACAGGAACAGCTGTGTGTGAGGGGGAATGGCGGAACTTGTGTGAATTTGTGAATACCAGTGAATTTGTAGCTCTTTAGCGAACTGCGTGTTTACCAATGATCTGCAGCTGCTAGAGCGCTGGTGATCATAACAATATTATTTTACCAGATATTTTTCAAGGCACTAGTATTCAGCTTAAAATGCAATATAAAGGCGTAACTAGGTTAACTAAGCTAGTTAGGGTAATTAGGCAAGTCGTTGTATAACAGTGGTTTGTTCTGAAGTAAATTTAAAAATCTCCTGTTTTTGCTGGGAGTCTCCTGTATTTTACCATTCCATCCCGCTATCATCCCGTTTAAGTATTTTCTCGTATTTCTCCTGTTTTTTAAAATCTTTCGATGAAAAGTGAAAATAGCATCAAAAAGCAGATCTCAAATGTGATATAAGTGCAAGAGCTGTTCAAGAGAATTATGCTTTTGCTTTATTTCGGCTTGAAAGCATGTTGAAATTATTATTAAAAAGGCTGCATTCCCTTAACTTCCAATAAAGCTATTCGTTGATTGTCACCCTTCCTACCTCTGAATCAATCCATTCATGTAATGATGCTGACTGATGGATGCGCTTCGGATTGGGTGTGTTTTTAAACAAACAAATACAATTAATGATATGTAAACATGTCCGTCCTGGTGTGTTCTATTATTTGAAGCTAATTTCCTCCCCAAATTTGTAATGGTTTCAACTAGGCTTACATACAGTTAAGCTGCTCTGAATGAACAGATTAAGGAGTTTGAGTTCATTTTGGGTGTTCTTCTGGGTAGGTTTGAGGTTTTTGTTGTTGTTGTTTTGGTGGGGGAGTGGGAGGGTCTGTCCTGTATTTTTACATCACAATTGACCTTAAAATGTTTTTTGAAAAATCAAAAACTGCTTTAATTCTAGCCAACAAACAAATAAGACTTTCTTGAGAAGAAAAAAAAATCCTAGGAAATACTGTGAAAATTTTGTTAATCCGTTAAATATCACTTTGATATTTGAAAAAGACTAAATATTGCACAGGAGGGCTAATAATTTTGCCCTCAACTGTAAATATCTTTTTATTCCAGCCAAACTAAAACAAATCAGATTTTCTCTTTGAATAAGACCTTCTCTTTGTATCTATTAAAAATGTTTTGCGTGCACTGAACTGTTTTGGCTTTTCAGGAACACTAAATTGTGGATCTGCATGGAATACTGTGGAGGTGGATCATTGCAGGATATCTACCAAGGTATAACATTACAATATAAACAGCCCATGTAATGCTGTTTGTTAATTTTATTTAGTGTATTAAGCATACAATTTTTCTCTGTTAGATACACTGTAAAACCCAATAAGTTAAGGTAACTCAAACCATTTGAGGAAACTGATTGCAACAAACCATTTAAATTCCAAAACTAATCCTAATGAGTACTGTGAACTTAATCTATTTGAGTAAGTGAAGCAATTTGAGCACCGTAAAACCCATTAAATGAAGAGAACTCAAACCAACTGAGTACTGTAAAACACAATAAGTTATAGTAACTCAAACCGCTTGAGGAAACTGATTGCTACAAACCATTTGAGTTAAAAAACTAATCTGTATGAGTACTGTAAACTTACTCCATTTACGTTAATGTAATGAGGTATTTAATTAACTCATTACCTTCAACACTGAGTTCAGAACTCTTTTCAAATGAGTAGAATTAACTTTCAGTCAATTTTGAGTTAACTCCACTCATTTCACTTGATAAAGTTGACTGTTGGGTTTTACAGAGGGGGGGGTCCCTAAATGTAACTCAGCGGGTCCCAAAATGGCGTAGGCCCTTAGAATCGTCAGAAATCCCAGACCCCGTGTTTTTTCAATATTCCACTTGTTATAATGTTTACTCTAAATATACTCTAAATGTTTATTTCTCCTCCGACTGATTGGTACACCTCAAAACATAATAGCGGGTCATTTTCTGCAGCAATAATTAGCAAAATATGAAAGTTTTGTTCAGTTTAGTGACATTGCTTATATTCTGTGCCTCCAATATGGCAAACTGTTGAAAACACATCTTGAAAACACTCAATACATGCACAAACAGATACATTACACACTAAAAGAAAATGAAATTATTTTAGTACAAAGGATCGAATGGCCTTATAAAGTAAAAAAATATTAAGTATTTTAAAACAATAGTTTAATCAAAATGAAAAAACAAAAGCATCACACACTCTCACTTTAAAAAAACTAATATTAAAAAAGTAAAAATAAGAAATATTACAATATTAAAATAAGATAATAAAATAAGATATTCTATTAACAATACAGATTTTAATCTCTTCCACCTTTGTTTTTGAGGCAAACTGTTCCCGCAAGCTGAGTGTAATGGCTAATGTTTAATATAATATGCTCTTTGCAGTAACTGGACCTTTAAAGGAAAAACAGATTGCTTACATCTGCAGGGAAACTCTCCAGGTGAGGCTGATTAATTATTTAAAAAGATCTTTAGATGCATAAATCTTCCTCAGTGACATGGACTTTCATTTAACCGGACTGTTTTGGTTTTCTTGTTTTGTCCAGGGTTTGAATCATCTCCATGAGACAGGCAAAATACACAGAGATATTAAGGTAAATGAGGTTGTTCAAAAGTTTGGGGATTTTTAAAGAAGTCACGTATGCACACCAAGGCTGCATTCATTTCATTAAAATTAGTCCTGGGCAAAAATGAATCACATCCAAAATATATAAATACACACATGCATGCATATTTTTGAGATATTTATATTTAGATATAAAATGTATATTGGTATATGATACAAGTTATATATAAATTTAAATACAGATGTAACAAAATTGTTTTGTGTAGTTTTGTGTCTATCACATAATAATTGAGCAATATTACACAAGTAACATGCCTTAGTGTCGCACCAGTGACGATATACAGCCACATCGCACTGCTACGAGTGTGATATTGCACTTATACAACAGTTCGACAGCATAAACGTGTATATAAAAAAGAAAATCAAACACGGAGAGTCTCAAAACTCTTTTGTATTATGAACTACTTTCTTCCGCCATTCCTTCACATCTCCAGCTGACATCAGAACAGCAGAAACCATTGCAAATTCACCACTTTAGAGCTAGTATTTCAATGATTCTCATTATATGTCTAAAGTGAAGACAAAACAGGTGATTTTGCTCACATTTTAAGATTATAAGGCTGAACGGCATGAAATGCCATCAGTCTACAGAGATTTCCCAGTATTTCTCTATTGCAATTGGGAGATCACAATATTTCTGTGGTATAAATACAGCACTACAAAAGAGAGAGATAGAAAGTCATTTACCTGTTTAATAATGATTTGATCAGCTGTAGTTTGAAATTACGCTGGTTTTCTCTTATTAGGGCTTATTATGAGGTCTCTGCCGCCATCTTGTGGATGAACATCGTCAACCGTCTTTGCTCAAAGACGTCAGCTCTGACGTGTTGTCTCTTAGAAATTATAAATATTTAAAAATAGGCACTATTCTAACAAACTGTATAGCTGCAATCTAAACAACTACATTCTTAACTAAAAAAGCCTCAAAAGTACATTATGTTGTCCAAAAGCCGCAACATTTGTCAAACTGTAGTGTCCTCTACTTGTCGCTGTGTGTGGGCAGAAGAATACATAAGGGTGAAGGGTTAAGAGGCTGGACGAGTGCTGTTATTTGCAGAATATTGCACAGCTATCAGCCAATCAGATTCAAGAACCAGACAGAACTGTTGTCTAAATAAATATATAACACACAAATATATTATGGTTGCGATTAATCATAATTCATCTTTGCCCAGTACCAATAAAATACAACAAAGCAGTAATATTGTAAACTATTATAAAAGTTTAAAGAGTTTATATGGTTTTCTATGTGAATATATGTTAAAATGTCATTTTTCTAAAGATTGTAATACATTAATATGATGCAAAACATATTCATTTTCAGCACATGCTACTTCAGAAATAATTATATGCAGAAAAAGGAAAAGAAATCTTATTATTATCAATGTTGAAAACAGTTCCATTGCTTAATATTTCAATGAGAATTTTTTTCTTTGGTTCTTTGATTATTAAAACTTTAAACTGAAAATTAAACACCTTAAATGCTTCCTTTAACTAATTTAATGCATCATTGCTGAGTAAAAGTAATAAACAAATACATTTACAAACAAACAAACAAAAACACACAAAAGCAAGTCTTACTGACCTCCGACTTTTGAACAATGGTTTATGTTGCTAACAGTGTAATGGATATGGTGATTTAAAAACATATATATTAATACAAATATATGGATATATTTTCCTGATATAGGGAGCTAATATTCTTCTTACTGATCGAGGAGATGTCAAACTGGGTAAGTGATCTTGTATTATTGAATGCTAAACAGACACAGACGTCTAAGGCTGCACATTTTAGATTAATCTCTCTTTGTCTCTCTCTCTTTGTCTCTCTCCTCTCTGTAGCTGATTTCGGGGTTGCAGCAGAGATCAGTGCTTCTGTTGCCAAAAGAAAGTCCTTCATAGGAACTCCCTACTGGTAAGCGTCTGTGCAGAGATTTGCCCTTGAGCCCTGCAGAATTGCACTGTCTGGACTGGGTTTTTTCTAAAGCAATTAGCGCGCTGTCACCTATGAATGCAACTGAAGTATAAAAAATGTATCACTGCTGCATTTTCGTATCGCCTGTATAAGGAGATCCTAAAAACCAACTGCACCAATGGTCTCTTTATATGCAGTTAGAAAAATACCCAAAGATAAGAGATTTTTTTTTCATTTTTATTGCATATTTAAATTGATATTTTTACTGTAATTTTTTTTCAGATACTTCCCAAGTGCTTTTTAATAGATATATAATTTTTTTCAACACATTTTTTAAACATTCATTTATTCATTTTCCTTCGGCTTAGTCCCTTATATATCTAAACACAGAGCACCCTGAGCAAACCCACATGAACACAGGTAGAACATGCAAATTCCACCCAGAAATGCCAACTGGTCCAGCCAGGACTCAAACCAGTGACCTTCTTGCTGTGAGATGACCACAGAGCCACCGTGCTGCACATTTTTTAAACATAATAGTTTTAAATAACTAATTTCTAATCACTAAAGAAATTTTATTCCAGCCAAACTAAATGATATAAGACTTTCTCCAGAAGAAAGCATATAATAATAAGATATACAGTGAAAACAGTGGTACTGCCACAGCCATATCACCTTGCAGCCAATGACTGTTTACTCACTGAAGCTAAGCAGGGCTGAGCCTTGTCAGTACCTGGATGGGAGACCATGTAGTAAAACTAGGTTGCTGTTGGAAGTGGTGTTAGTGAGGCCAGAAGACAGCCTGCCATCTGTGTGAGTCCTGATGCCCCAGTATAGTGAAGGGGACACTATACTGTCAGTGAACACCGTCTTTCGGATGAGACATTAAACCAAGGTCCCCACTCTCTGTGGTCGTTAAAAATCCCATGGCACTTCTCATTAAGAGTAGGGGCGTAATCCTGGTGTCCTGGCCAAATACCCTTCATCGGCCCTTACCCATCATGGCCTCCCAAACATCCCTATCCACTGAATTGGCTCTATCACTATCTCCCCACTCCAACAATTGCTGGTGTGGGGTGAGTGCACTGGTGCCGTTGTCCTGTGGCTGCTGTCACACCATCCAAGTAGATGCTGCACACTGGTGGTAGTGTGGAGAGACGCCCTCTTCATAGTTGTAAAGTGCTTTGGGTGTATGGCCATACGTGATAAATGCGTAAAAATACACACATTACATTACATGTCAATCATAAATGTATGAATTGTTTCTTGAGTAACATATGAGGATATTATAATGATTTATGCTGGATCTTGTGACACAGAGGACTGGAATAATGATGATAAAAATTCAGCATGTATATCACATCAATAAATTATGCTTTAAATATACCTGTAAATAGAAAACAGCTATTTTAATTAGAACAAAATATATAATTCACAATATTACTGTTTACAGTATTTTTTACAAGATAAATCCAAAGTCTTATCAAACAGAACAGACTTAAAAAAACATTTCAAAATACAGTACTGGATAATGCAAAAAAAATATGAGTAATGAATAAAAAATATGAATAAAATGCTGGGTTCCACAATTGCTTCATGTGATGATGATGATGATTATGATGAGCCTTTATTTGTTACATGCAGTGAAATTGGACCCCTCCGACCATACACAAACATCATACATTTCAGGAGAAGATAGGTCAGTCGAGAGGTAGCACAGATAAAATAGGAAATCAGATTGGGAAACAAAGAGATAAAAAAAGCCCCTCCCAGACTGTCCTTAAAGCAGGGCAGTGTGAGATCAGGGGAAAAAAAAGCCCCGGAAAATTGTCCCAACACAAATCATTTACTTTAACTTAATCGTTTTAACAGATTTAAGAGGGTTGAACATAAAATAATTAGTTGTCTCGAAAAAAAACCTTAAGAATTATGTTGATTCATTCACTTCATTTTAAATAAGTAGTTCGATTAAGCAGCAAAAGTAATTTTTTAAATGTAGATTCAGCCCTTTACTCTACATTACCTGACAGCAGGTGTGAGGTATCTAATGGAAGTGTGTGTTTGTTTTGACAGGATGGCCCCTGAGGTGGCCGCGGTGGAGAAGAAGGGTGGATATAACCACCTGTGTGATATCTGGGCTGTGGGCATCACCGCCATCGAGCTGGCAGAGCTTCAGCCTCCAATGTTTGACCTTCATCCCATGCGGTCAGAAAAAATGACTCATTCATTTAAGAGAAGTGAAAATACACTATAAAAACAGTACTGAGCTGAGCTTTCTTTTCTGCTCTAGAGCTCTGATGCTGATGTCTAAAAGCAGCTTCCAGTCTCCCAAACTAAAAGACAAGAGCAAATGGTGAGAAGCTGAAAAAGAGTGTGCTTTTTCAGTATGACATTATATCGGCCACTTCAGTTTCATTTTTTAAATCTCGATTGAAGAGTTATTTATATTCTATGTCATTTGATTAATTTGTATATTGGTTATTTTAATGTGTACAGCAGGGGTCTCAAGCTGCCAGCCCGCGGGCCATTACGCCCTCTTCCTCCCTCCTGCAACTGACTTCAAAAATATATCGAGATTCGGCCCACCAAAATATTTTATATTTGAATCACTATCATTGTTGTGCAGTCGCATATTGCCACTTGTGGTTTTGACCTGCCACCTAGATGAAATTTAAAGTACTGCATTCATTTTACTTTCATTTTCTCTGCGTTTTAATTCTGTGGCTAAACGTTTAAATATACAGTTGAAGTCAGAATTATTAGCCCCCCTGTATTATTATCCCCCTGTTTATTTTTTTCCACAATTTCTGTTTAATGGAAAGATTTTTTTCAACACATTTCTAGTAACTCATTTCTAATAACTGATTTATTTTATCTTTGCCATGATGACAGTACATAATATTTGACTAGATATTTTTCAAGACACTTCCATACAGCTTAAAGTGACATTTAAAGGCTTAACTATGTTAATTAGGTTAACTAGGCAGGATCAGGTAATTAGGCAAGTTATTGTATAACGATGGTTTGTTCTGTAGACTATCGAAAAAAATATAGGGGGCTATTAATGGGGCTAAAATATTAAGGGGGCTAATAATATTGACCTTAAAATGGTTTATAAAAAATTCAAAACTGTTTTTATTCTAGCCAAATAAAACAAATAAGACTTTCTCCAGAAGAATAAATATTATCAGACATACTGTGAAAATGTCCGTGCTTTTTAAAACATCATTTGGGAAATATTTAAAAAAGAAAGGAAAATTCATGGGGGGGGGATAATTCTGACTTCAACTGTAAGTCCGTAAGTGCTGTATTTTTTTTACTAAAGCTCTTTTTTTTTTGTAAATATTCAAGGGTCGTTTGATTATTATCAGCTTTATTCCACTTGTATTTTGTTGTACAAACACTTCTTCATGGCTTACACGTTAAGCTGGGGGTGTAACAAATATGATAATTTTGCTAATATTCGATTCATATGGTTTCATTTAATAGATTTTCCTCATATGCTTATTAAGGTTTGCATATAAACTACATACATTAGTAAAATTGTACTACTAGTTGAATTGAACATGTTAAAGTAAATGTGAATATGTACATACTTTTCCCCTCCTTGTTGTAGTTTTACAAAAAAAAGAATTTGATAAGAAAAAGATATTGAGAAGAACCATTGCCAGTAAAGTCTCTTAAGTTAACCAACCTGCTTTCTGTTCTTACGCTATTGGGACAGAATAATAATTATTATGCTTATTATTTGTAGTATTTTCATAGCAATTTAAACTACCCCTTGAAAACGTACAACAAGAAACAAAAAGCTAGAGTTTTGACTGCATATACTCTGTGGAAGAATGACTGAGTGTGTGTCTAACGCTCAGCCATAACATCCACAGATATATTTCAACAGCTGATGTGTGACACGATAAACGTGCTGATTTGCATGATCACTGGTGACAGGTCAATCTTGAAATATATGAGTATATATATGTCTGTTGTCCTAAGATGCATCAATTATGTCAGGTTTCCACTTTTTTTCTTGTACCGAAATGTTAAAACGGCCCTCCAATGAATTGTCAGTCACTGAAATGGCCCACCACCAATTTGAGATTGAGACCCCTGGTGTACAGTCTCGTCTAGTGATTATGTGTTGTTATGTTGTTAAGTTTCTTCTATTTAATCTTATTATTGCACTAGTGTTTTTGACTTGACTTGAAAACCTCACTGAAAAAAATAGAAAAATATTTTTCATTGTAAATGAGAAATGATTCATTGTCTTTGCAGGTCTGCTGGTTTTCATAGCTTTGTGAAGATGTGTTTAATCAAAAGTCCTCGTAAAAGACCGACAGCAGAAACTCTTCTTCAGGTGACCATAATCAAATTTCAAATAATCGATTTAACTCTAGAGTCAAAGTTAACATTAGCTTTTTGATATTGCTGCTCAATATGACTTAAAGGGGGCCCATTATGCCCCTTTTTACAAGATGTAAAATAACTCTCTGATGTCCCTAAAGTGTGTATAGGAAGTTTCAGCTCAAAATAACCCACAAATATTTTTTAAATCTCTTTGAAACAGCCCCTTTTGGTCTTTGATCTAAATTGTACTGTTTTGGTTACTGTCGCTTTAAATTCAAATGAATTTTCAAAGGGGTGGAGCTATAAACTTATAAATGTGTCACCATAGAGGCATATTCAAAACTGTAATAGGGACGGCTGCTTCTCACTCAGGGCTGTTTATATTAATGGTCGAGAAATCGTCACTAATGGGTGGGACTTTCCCCCTCCACAGGTACAAAGGGAGAATGTCAATCTAAGTGTTTCTACAGACTGTTTTTATAAATTGTGATTAAAAAAAGTAGAAGTAATTATTTTTTATCATTAGAGGCTGGATATATTCACACACAGCTGTGTTAAAACTCTTTATAAAAGTGATTTTTGCATGATAGGTTCCCTTTAACTATAATAACCTTCCTAGTGATTTGGAGGAATGCATTGAAGTTTGAAGGGACCTTCATTAATTTTTATTATTTATAAAAAATGCATATCATGTCGTATAATTACTGCATATACTCTAATATATACTGTATATACAGTATGTATATGTAGGCCAGTATTTATCCCAGGGATATACATTATCGATAAAAGAATGGGTTAGTAAAATTAATTTAACCAAAGGTGCATTTATTTGATCCAAATATCCTGAAGTATTATGTAGATTAAAACACAATTACAGTTTAAACAGTTTAATAGTTTTAACTATATAAACTATTTTAACTATTTATCTATATATTTCACCATTTATTCACGTTCAAGTGGTTCTAAACTTAAATGAATTTCTTTCTTCTTTAAGTTGAACACAAAAGAAGATATTTTGAAGTATGGTGGAAAAAAAAAAACTTTGACATCCATAGGGACAAAAAATACTGTGGAAGTCAATGGCTGTTTTTGTTTTCCAGAAATCTTCAGTATATCTTCAGTTGTGTTCTAAAGAAGATAGAAACTTAAACAGGTTTCGGACAAGTGAAGGAAGAGTAAATTATATTAGAATTTACGTTTTTGCATGAACTAGCTCTTTAATATATTTAATGTGTCAGCATTACTTTATTTAATATAAGTTAACAATTAACAATTAAACCAGTTAACAATATGAATAAGCAGATAGTTTAAAATATAACAGATCTAAATATATGTGATTTCATTGTAGATTTATATTTCATTTTTTGAAAACAACCAGATATGAGCATCCTCACAATTAAATGAGATCCTCACACAATGTCACAATACAACAGTTTGGATTCCTGGTAAAGTTATAATTCTAACTGATAATTAATGTCACTGTTTCTCTCCTCAGCATCCATTTGTAACACAGTTACTGACCAGAAAACTGATGATTGAGCTGTTGGACATGGCAAATAACCCAGATCTCCACCGACCAACCAGTCCTGAGGAGAATGAAGAGGTGACAGAAAGACTTTTGCATAGAAATTTACTGTTTCTTGTACTGTTTTACTCCTCCATGTCTTCTTCTCTCATATATTAAATTCAGTATATAGCCTTCTTATACATATTTATGGTAATTTTTGTTTGCTAAAAAGATAGTTCACCCAAAAATTAACCTTTCCTGTTCGTTTACTCCTATTCGAGTGGTTCTAATTGAAAAAAAAAAAATTTATTTTTTCTGTTGAACACAAAACAAGATATTATGTAGATTGCTGGAAAAAAGCTGCCATTGACATCCATAGTAGGAACAAAAAATACTATGGAAGTCAATGCCTGCTTTTTTCCCAGTCATTCTTCATTATTTGTGTTCAACAGACGAAATAAAGTGTCTCTTTAATCACTGAGCAAGGCAAAATTTCCTAAAAGCATTCTTTTGAAAACTTACATTCAAATCTGCATACCACAGTATTTTTCTACATAAAATACAGTATAGAACACAGTGAAATGGGGCAGATGAAGCAGGACATTTTAGTGAAACTTTGCCCTGTTTGATCAAGCTATTCAAGTTATTTAAAGCTCTTTGCAAATATGCGCGTCAGAGTTCAGTGTATCAAAGTGTACAAATATTTGTGTGTCTGTGTGTGTGTGTTAAAGGCAAACGACACAGCCCCAGATAAAATCCAGTCTAAAGGGAAACATATGGCAGTGGAGAGGAGCTTGTCTGAAGAACAATGTAAGTTCTGGTTAACATTGTTTACACACAAGCGTGTACACAAATCAGTACAGTATCATGTGACAGGATCAACTAAAAGACTTGCAGGAAACATTACCAAATAAAAGGCATGGGCACAGGGATTGAGCTGTTGATCTTGTTTCATATCTGTTAGAGCTTCCATATCAGATGCAAGATTTATGGGAGGGAAATATTAAATAGCAACTATTAAATCTGTGCTCAAAATAATATACTCTCATTGAAAATGTGTATATTTTACAATCACCATATTTGTCACATGGATAAATATAAATGGATCATGCTAATTACCCCCCCCCCCCCACCCCACAAAGCATGTGTTTGCATAAAAAAACAATAATATTATGGATAATATTTATTCATTCATTTTCCTTCGGCTTAGTCCTTTTATTCATCAGGGGTCGGCACAGCGAAATGAACTGCCAACTGTTCCGGCATATGTTTTACGCAGCAGATGCCCTTCCAGCTCAGTACTGGGAAACACCCATACACACTCATTTACACACACACACACACACACACACATTCATACACTACGACCAATTTAGTTTCTCCAAGTGATGTAAACAAATTTTGGGAGGAGCACAATCTGGAGCCGGTCTAGACACTGCGCTCGGACCATATCTCTCTCTATTCTGATAAGGGGAATAAAACAAGTTAGGGTGTCCTTCCAAACTCAGAGCCCTCCCCCCGGACAGCGCACTAAATATGCATATTATATTCAGTCAAATATCTGTGAGTGAACTCGTGAATTCACGGTTGTTGCTAGATCAGATATGGTTGAAGCCGGAAGTTAACAAGAATTATTTATATTATTTTTTAAATTTCCCATTTATTGTATTTTATGAACGTCTACCCCCACCCCAACCCTAAGCCCAACCATCACAGTAATGTAAAAAAGTTGTTCCACCGAGTATTATTTATGCTATTTATTAAATTACCCAATAAATTGTATTTTTTACCGTCTACACCAACCCTAAACCCAACCGTCACAGTAATGTAAAAATATTAATTATTGTTTTACAGTGTTCTAAAAAAAATCTGCTCTATTGATGTGCATATTGCACTTCCGGCCGTCCGTGTATCCGATCTAGACTTTACCTGAATTCACCTCCAATGCATGTCTTTGTACTTTGGACTTTGCACCCGAAGAAAACCTACGTGAACATGGGTAGAACATGCAAACTCCAAACAGAAATGCCAACCGACCCAATCGGGACTCAAACCAGTGACCTTCTTGCTGTGAGGTGACAGTGCTAACCACTAAGCCACCGTGCCGCATTGCATCTTATTTAATGTGTTATTCATTGATATTGATTTTTTTATTGTAATAAACTAGTGCTGGGTGAAATTCCCTTCAAAATAAAAGTTTGTTTTGACATAATATTATTTGTGTATGTACTCTGTATATATATATATATATATGTATATAAATACACACTCTAGTGGTTAGATCGCTGGTGATCATGACAATATGAAAGAAAAGTTTATTTATTTTTAGATTAAAAAAATATATATGTAAATGATACAAATTATATATACATTTAAATATCTATGCTATAAGTCTATAAGTTTGGATACTTCTATTTTTATTATGTGTATTTAATTAAATGAAATTCATGTTTATTTATATAGTGCTTTTTACAATGTAGATTGTCAAAGCAGCTCTAGTAAAATCCAGATTTTAAGTTGAGGTTCAGATTAGTTAAGTTCAGAGTTCAGTCTGGTTTAAATTTCACTGCTGAAAGTTCAAACACTGAAGAGCAAATCCACCGAAGCACATCTCCACAATTCCCGATCCAAGCAAGTCAGTGGCGACAGTGACAAGGAAAAAAACTTCACCAATTGACGAAGTGAAGGGAAAAAAAAACCTTAAGAGGAACTAGGCTCTGTTGGGCACAACCATTATTCCTCTGGCCAAACTTCCTGTGTGGAGCTGCAGTGTAGGCACCGGAGGCTGGAGAAGCTGGACGTCAATCGTGGAGAAGCTGCAGGGCTGAAAAGGGCACCGGCGGGAGGTCAGGCTGGCCCACATGATCAATGCGGGGACTCATTTTTCACGGTGGTCCTTCAGGAGTCAGCCTCATGCACTCCAATCCTCCATGACGACCACAGCATCAGCTCGGGATACGACCTGGTCCAGGATTATCGAGACCTTGGGATCATCTCTTCATAGGTCTTGGATCGAATCAGTGGCGCTGCATAGTCTCTAGGGGCCTCTGGATGAGTATCCCCAGGTGGAAATAGAGAATAAAGAAAATAATTAGCTTAGCTACTGTTCATAGTGTATTTAACTGAGGTGCAAACATAAAGTGTTATAAATGAAAATAGCAGTTATATAAACAAACATAGAAACAAGCATGTAAAGCATATGAGAGTTTCTAACACAATGTCTGGTACATTAAGGAGGAGTGTGTCCTACAGGTGGTTGTCAAGCCAGCTCACCTGCATGGAGCACACTCATGCGTCATACCATTATGCGATGCGTTGTGTGTAAGCTTTACTAAAAAGATAGGTCTTTAATCTAGTTTTGAACTGAGAGAGTGTGTCTGAGCCTCGGACATTATCAGGAAGGCTATTCCAGAGTTTAGGAGCCATAAATGAGAGGGCTCGACCTCCTTTAGTAGAGTTTGCTATTCTAGGTACTACCAGAAGCCCTGAGTTTTGAGATCTTAAAGAGTGGGTTGGATTGTAGCGAGACAGAAGGTTGGTTAGATAAACAGGAGCTAGATTATTTACTTTATAGGTAAGAAGCAATATTTTATAATCGATATCGATTTATGTAAGTGTATTGCAAATACATAATAAATATATGTAATACACACAAATATCTTATGTCAAAACAAACTTTTATTTTGGATGCAGTTAATTGAGATTAACCTTTTCATGGGAAAATCAAATAAAATGTATAAAAAACAATATATAAACTAAAAAAAAAAAAATATATATATATATATATATATATATATATATAAACCTATTTACTTTTTAAAGTGTTTTTTATAAATTGTATTTGTTTTCCCTATGAAATAGCTATTGCAATAAACTCAAAATCTTACTCTCTCTCTCAAATATTTAGCATGTTTGTATATGATCATATCACATTTACAACGTTCAGTTTGTTTTCTGCTTTAAGTCCAGTGTCACTGCAAAGTCATATCCATGTGTGTGTTTTGATTTTCAGCGTGTGCATGGCTAGAGTGCAATGTATGTATGTTCAGTATTCAGGCAACAAGGCGGCTATTGAGTGTAACGCTAGTGATGTCAAACCCATAGAGCTGGTACTGTTTAGCACACGTCTATGGCATGTCCATCTCCCTCCCCCTCACACACATTCACTGATCCACTGCTTACATTCAAGGCCAAGCAGAGAGCGCTGTGCGTGTGTGTGATCGTGTGGCAAGTTGATGCCACTTTTACTGAGAATCCTTTGTCACACGTCTTGACTGTAAGATTACAGCATTCACAGGCAGAAAAGCAGACTGACTGACAATGAAGCTTCTTCAGGGGGTCTAAGGAAGTGATGCTCATGCTAAGTTTTTAAAGGTCTCACACACACACACACATGCATGCATTTTAGTCAGCAAGCTCAGTTATACATTAAAAACGTTAATCAAAGGGATAGTTCACACAAAAATGAGCATTTCATCATCATTTACTTTATTTCTTTCTTCTGTTGAACACAAAAGAAGATGTTTTAAAGACTTCAATTGACTTTCATAGTAGGAAAAAAAAATACTATGGAAGTCAATGGGTGCCAGCTACCAGCATTCTTCAAAATATCTTCTTTTGTCTTCAACAGGAGAAACTCAAACTGGTTTTGAGCAAGTGAAGGGCAAGTAAATGATGACAGAAATTTCACTATTCCTTTAACTTTAATATTACAGTATATTCAGCAAGAATTCAAATTATGTTTGTATAGATATTTATAATGTCACATAAATATTCTATATCATAAGAACAGTATTCTTCTGAATTTTAATTCATCAAAGAATCCTGAAAAATGGTTTTCACAAAGATATTTAGCAGCTTTTAGGTATTTAATAATGTTTTCACCATTGAAAATATTAAGAAATAATATGTATTGAATACTTATTGAGCAGCAAATTAGTATGTGAGAACATTTTTGAAGGATCCCCTGACACATATCAAATCAATATTACTTCACATTTGTTGTTAAACAAAAAAATGTGTTAACATAAATACAGAAAAAAGTAAAAAACAAATTAATTTTCTTATTGACAGAACACTTCTATAATTTTTTTTTAATCTCATCGCAATATTTGTCATTTTGGGGGTTTTGTGTTCTTTAGTTTGTGCTAAAAAAAGTTTTAGAAGGAGTTTTAGCAGTGCAGAGTTTAAAAACTGGTTTAGTCCTCTCTGTGACCCAAAATCAAAGTAATATCACATTGAAAGTCACATTGAATACCCTCTGATGGTTGCCTATATATAATCCACCAAAGGCAGAAAATTGCTTTTAAACATCGTTGTGTCTCTAATTAATATTTTGCAATCCTATAAATGCAGCCTTGGTCAAAATTTTAGACTTACAAAAGACACCAGCTTTTGAATGGTAGAAAATAAATATATAAAAACAGCACTTATATAATATGCATGTTTGTTATTTGTTTCAGTTGACCAGGTCAAGTTTACCCCTCCCAGGAGGAAAGAGACTGAACCCTATCCTGACTTGGTCAGTTTTATTTCTCTCATTTAATAATGGTCTCTGGGATCAAACGTAACCAACAAAACTGCATCTTTTCTGTGCATTCATCTGTCATAATTCACAAATATTGCTTAGAAAAATCAAATGAATGAAATAGAGTTGAAGGCAAAATGATTAGTCCTCCTCTAAAATGTTTTATTATTTTATATTATTTGTTAAGTCCTGTTTAACAGGGCAAGTGTTTTCTATTTTATTTTATTTTCAGAAGAAAAATACTTGTATATTTTATTTTTGTTTTGTGTGGAATAAAAGCAGTTTTTAATTAATTTTAATCTTATTAGCTACCCTAAGAACAATTGTCTGCGATTGTCTACAGAATGAACCACTGTTGTCCAATGACTTGCCTAGTTAACCTAATTAACCTAGTTAAGCCTTTAAATCACACTTTAAGCTAAATACTATCTTACACAATAACTAGTGAAATATTATGCACTGTCATTATGCCTAAAGTAAAAAGATAGTTATTAGAAATAATTATTAAAGCTATTATGCTTGGGACATCACTTGGGAATTTCGGAGGAGAGCTAATAACTTTCAGCCAGCCTTCAACTGTATATTTCCATCATTAGGGATCATGTGATGATTGGAGCGTATCTGGAGATGAACCTGAGTCACCGTAAGTGCTGATTTATTGAAATGAACATGCTATTGTATTATAATTAAAACTTTTTTGTTTAAACATTGAGTAATTTATTTCAAGTTTTGAACCTAACTGTATTCATCTGCAGGGGTCTTCTGGAGTGTGTGGAGGAGGAGTTACAGCAGAGGTACATTTTTTACTTAATTTCATGTGCCATCTTGTGGAGTTGCATGTACCACACATGAAAAATACAGTATTTGTGTATACGCATAACCTTTCCTTACAATGCAGTTTAACTTTAGTTATTATTATTTTTATTTATTTTTTTTACTTCATTGCACAGACATTCAGAAATCATTTTGACATTGTGCTTTGAACTTTTTCTCTTCCAGGAGTCTGACAGTCAAAAGATTCTCATTTTTTGAGGTGTGCACTTAAAATTTTACCAATGAATAGTTTTTTTGGTATATACAGTTGAAGTCGACATTATTAGTCCTCCTATGATTTTTTTTTCTTTTTCAAATGTTTGCCAAATGATGTTTAACAGAGCAAGGAATTTCCTATAATATTTCTAAAGTCTTATTTGTTTTATTTCGACTAGAATAAAAGCAGATTTAAATACAAAAAAAAAACATTTTAAGGTCAATATTATTAGCCCCCTTAAGCAATATTTGGTCACACTATATTTTGATGGTCCATTTGTTGAATTTAAGTTACATTGCATCTAAATGCCAAGTAGACTGTTAGATTGGGGTTAGGGTTGGAGTTGGAGTTAGTGTAAGTTGACATGTGCTTGCAAAGTTTCTTATAGTCAGTTAAATGTCTGTTGAAGGAGCAGGATCAATAGATATTAAGCTGACAGTCTACAAATACTCAAATGGACCATCAAAAAAACAATTTACCCAATATTTGTTTTTCGATTGTCTACAGAACAAACCATTGTTATACAATGACTTGCCTAGTTAACCTAATTAACCCAGTTAAGCCTTTAAATTGCACTTGCAATAGCTGAATACTAATATCCTGAAAAATATCCAGTAAAATATTTCTGTAACTTATGGTTCAGGACAATGGAGGTGAGGATCCAATGGCAGTGTATTTATTAAACATGGAATGATCAGGCAGGCAAGGGTCAAACACAGGAGTAAACAGTAACATGCGGAGCAATCCAAAAGACTAGTTGAGCCACAGGCGAAAAGGTCGGCTAACATCAGAAATCAATAAACAAAGCAAAGAAACAAACATGGCAATGCAAGGAAAAATACTTTGTGATGCTACAGGTAAAACAAGACTCAGCAATGTATGTGTGTGTGTGCTGTTTAAATAGTCCAAAATATTAGTCACTGAGTCACCAGCCGTGAATGTAATGAATGTCAAACAGGAACCGGTGTGTGTGAGGTGCATGCTGGAAGTTGTAGTTCGTATATGTGAAAGTGAAGGTTCTCCAGCGATCAGCAGTAGATAGATCGCTGGTGACTGTAACAGTTATGCAACAATTACTGTCATAATTGCAAAAATAAAAGAAATCAGTTATTAAAAATTAGTTATTAAAACTATTACGTTTAAAAATGTATTGAAAATTATCTTCTTTCCATTAGACAGAAATATACAGGGGGGCTAATAATTTTGACTTTAACTGTATATGCAAGGAAATGCAAGACAAAAAAAACTCAATAAATGATTTCTGATGTTGTGTAGTGGAGTAAGAGGAAAAGTGGACTGTTCAGCCCTCCACCTGCCTCTGCGACAACATCACTTCCTCCCATGAGCTCTTTAGAATGTGATCTGGAGGACAAGGACCTGACGCTTCGACCCAGTGCTACTCTGTGCCCAGAAACTGTATCAAATCCAAAATCAGGTATTAATAACTACCAGAACATACAAGATGCATTGTAATTGAATTTCTCTATATGAGCATCTCTCTCTTTGTGTTTTGTCAGTGCTGTTGAGGTGTTCAGGTAGTCAGGATGTGCGGCAGTGGTGCAGTGATCCTTGTGTTCCTGATGGGAAAAACACAGAGGAACAGCAGAGGACTTTAACAAGGACTTTCAGCAGAGATGCAGCTCTTTCTCCAGAGTGGAGCACCATGAGGAAGAAAACTGAGGACTCTGTGAGTTACAAAACGCTGGATGTTACAAATAACAGACTTGTATTTTGGTATTGCTTCTATCTAAAACACTTATTTATATATTTGTTTCATTAATGGCGTTATTGATGGAGCATTTTTACATTTAGTATGTAGATATCACACCTCTCTGAGAATCTGCAAAAAATCTCATAAAATAATACAATTAATGACTTTTCAAGCTGCATGATACTGGACAAATATGCAATATTGTTGTTGAGTATTGTGATAATGGTAATTCTTACAATATTTCCCTAGAAAAATGCTATTTTTATTAGCTATGTTTTAAACTTATTTGATTATGTAACGATATTAGAATAAATTGGTAAAAGGTATTTTTCAGATCTAATTAATTCTAATTCAGACAAAACACTGTTATGGTGTCAAACATTTAGTCTTTAAATCATTATGAATGAGTGGTGAGCACTGTCGCCTCACAGCAAGAAGGTCACTGGTTCGAGTCCTTGTTTCCCAGTACTGGGTTGCAGCTGGAAGGGCATCCGCTGTGTAAAACATATGCTGGATAAGTTGGCGGCTCATTCTGCTGTGGCGACCCCTGATGAATAAAGGGACTAAGCCTAAAAAGGACTAAGGAAAATGAATGAATGAATGTGAGTATCTGCAGCTGTATCCCATCTAGACTTTACCCATTGGCTGCTCCAGCCAAAAGCAGAACTACCTGCAAGGTGGGGAGAAAAGTTGTAAGACTCCATCTAATTTGTCAAATTTAGAGAAACAACCAATGCATGCAACACACAAATGCTTTGCATAAAAACTAAATGTAATCTACCACATGTCTGCGATACATATATTTCTAGTCTCATTTTTCACTTGGTATTATAAAGCAGTGTTTCCCAACCCTGTTCCCGAAGGCACACCAACAGTACACATTTTCAACCTCTCCCTAATCAAACACACCTGAATCAGAACATTAGATAAGACTCAAAATCCTGAAATGAATGGTTCAGATAAGGGAGACATCCAAAATATGTACTGTTTGTGCTGTTTGTTAGACTCTAAACCAGTGTTTCCCTACTCTGTTCCTGGAGGCACACCAACACATATACTCTAAACTTTAATGTATATGTGGAGAATATACAAACATCTGCTATGCGAAATTTAGGACAATGCTATATAAAAAGCATATTGGCTTTTTTATCCTACTTATTCTTTAAGGTGTGTGTAGGTGTGTACATGTATGTGAATATATACAAACTGTATAACACAGTAAAGCAAATATACTAAAGAAAAGTGTTGGGCAAATTTTATTTTTATTGAGGAATACAACATTGCATGAAGTACAATACCGTGTAAACATTTTTTTTAGTATGTTAGTCCATCAATTTCTAGCACCGTAATGGTTGTAAATACACGAAGAGAACAAAAGACATCCTTAGGACATATAAAAGAAAAAAAACAACAACATTATAATAATATTTAAACTTAAAATTTGGGTTTTTGATTTGCTGAAATATTAATAGATTGAATAATTGTATGGAATTGAATTACCTGGTAATTGCGTCACATAAATGTCAATTTTGTGTTATTGTTATGCTATATATTTCTGCACCATGGACAGAGCTCAGGAACACATTGCATATGTTTCTTTGTTTCTTTGTTTGTTTGTTTTCTTGGAATCCCTAAAATCATTACTGGCAGACTGACTAAAAAGAAACCTCCAAAACTCATGCTTGTATTTTTAACCTTTAATTCATAGAGGGCTGATTCTCATGGACTTCCTCCCACTCCCCAAGTCTATGTAAGTTTAACAAGCTAATATGTTTAACCAGCTAAATATATCTTTTAATTGTGTTAAAGGCACAGTATGTCATTTTCGCCACTAGGGGGCAGGTATTCACAAAAAACAAAGGTGTAGTTTGATGATGCCATGACTTTAGTGTGGAAACATGGGAGTTGTGGTCTTCATTACATCCTATAGTACTCCTGCAGAAATCATGTTGATGGATGAGATAAAGTATTCTAGACTTATTATCATGGTAGTATGAAGCAGAGTAAAACTGAAAGCTGATGCAGTTTTTTCAGGCTAAATACTTTTTAATGTTCTGTTATTTTTTCTGTTACTTTTAATGCTGCTCTGTGCAATCTAGTAAAACCCACAACATATTAAAGCATTTTTGGAGTTTTCCTGTTTTCTATAAAACCAAACTGGAAACTGAGGTTGTTTGTCATTGTTAGTGTAACACAGTGGTCTCAAAGTCAATTCCTGGGGGGCCGCAGCTCTTTATAGTTTATCTCCAACCTCTTCTAACTCACACCTGCTTAATAGTTTTTGGTAGTCTTGAACACCTTAATTAGTTGGATCAGCTGTGTTTGATTAGGGTTGGAGAAAAAATGTGCAGAGCTATGTGCAAATGTGCAGAGCTAGGTATAAGATATGGCTCGAGGACAGTGGAGATGAGGATCCGTGTAATGTTTAAGACAAGGGTGTCCAAACTCAGTCTTGGAGAGCCGGTGTCTTGGAGAGTTTAGCTCCAACCCTAATCAAACACACCTAAACCAGCTAATTAAGCTCTTACTAAATATACTAAAAACTTCCTGGCAGGTGTTTTGAAGCAAATTGAAGCTAAACTTTCCAGTACACCAGGCCTCCAGGACCGAGTTTGGACACCTCTGATTTAAGAGAATAGTCAGGCAGGCAATGGTCAAAACAGGTACAAACTAGAGCATATAGACGATTCAAAGAGTGTGGTCATAAGCAGGCGAATGGTCAGGACAGGCGGCAAAACAACATGAATGATAAACAAAATACGGGTCAAAAGAGCGTGGTGAAAAGCAGGCGAATGGTCAGGACATGCAGCAAAACAACATAAATGACAAACAAAACACGTGTTAAAAGAGTGTGGCCAAAAACAGGCAAATGGTCTGGACAGGCGGCAAAACAGCATGAAAGATAAACAAAACACAGGTCAAAAGAGTGTGGTCAAAAGCAGGCAAATGGTCAGGACAGGCAGCTAAACAACATGAACGATAAACAAAACACGGGTCAAAAGAGTGTGGCCAAAAGCAGGCGAGTGGTCAGGACAGGCGGCAAAACAGCATGAAAGATAAACAAAACACGTGTCAAAAGAGTGTGGTCAAAAACAGGCAAATGGTCAGGACAGGCAGCTAAACAACATGAACGATAAACAAAACATGTGTCAAAAGAGTGTGGCCAAAAACAGGCGAATGGTCAGGACAGGCGGCAAAACAGCATGAAAGATAAACAAAACACGTGTCAAAAGAGTGTGGTCAAAAGCAGGCAAATGGTCAGGACAGGCAGCTAAACAACATGAACGATAAACAAAACACGGGTCAAAAGAGTGTGGCCAAAAGCAGGCGAATGGTCAGGACATGCAGCAAAACAACATGAACGATAAACAAAACACGGGTCAAAAGAGTGTGGCCAAAAGCAGGCGAATGGTCAGGACCGGTGGCAAAACAACCTGAAAGATAAACAAAACACGGCTCAAAAGAGCGTAATCAAAAGCAGGTGAATGGTCAGGACAGGCAACAAAACAACATGAAAGATAAACAAAACACGGGTCAAAAGAGCGTGGTCAAAAGCAGACGAATGGTCAGGACAGGCAGCAAAACAACATGAACGATAAACAAAACACGGATTAAAAGAGTGTTGTCAAAAGCAGGCGAATTATCAGGACCGGCGGCAAAACATCATGAATGATAAACAAACACGGGTCAAAAACACAGAAAGGCTAGACAAGAAATAACGCCTTGAAAGACTCAGTAAAGTGTTTGTCAAAGTAACGTGTATAAATAGTCCTGGTCAGTAGTCCTTACGAACATCAGCTGTGTGTGTAATCAGGGAGAGAACTAGGACTGGTGTGTGTGTGAGGTGTATGTTGGGACCTGTAGTTCATACCGGTGGGAGATGTGTAGTAGAGTAAATGAATGATAGTGTTTTCCAGCAATCTGCACAGGCTTGATTGCTGGTGATTGTAACAGATAGCATGATGACACAGGACACGGTCTGTCTCGCTAGTTTAACTAGCTTATTTCTCTGGATTGGAACATTTTTCAAAACATTTGACATAATGCAGGTCCATAAGTCAGCAACATATACAACACTTTTCTAGCTGTTTCTGGACATTTTAATGAAAAATTATACATATTGTGCCTTTAAACCTTGCTAAATTAGAGTCTGACAAACATATAATCATGTATAATTAATTACTCGGTTGGGATTAACGTGATTAAGAATGTGATCTGAAAACTTGAACCTGAATAACTTGAATAAGTTTAAGTTGTTGCTTATTTTACATCTATTTTTATAGCTGTATTAATACAAAACTGTAATACTTCATGTTGCGTAGATGGGGGCCTGTTTTACCAAAGTCTTTAATGGATGTCCACTGAAAATCCACTGTGCAGACACTTGGGTTTTGCCCAAAACAAGAGGTACAGATTTACTTTAATGCTACAGACAGAGAAGTTGAATGAAAATGGAAAATATTATTTAAATAGACCATAAAATGCTATTTTATCTTATATTCATTTATTAATTAATTTATATTAAAGTATCTGACAATTGATTATCCACAGATCAGTATTTAATTTTGGGGGCAGAGGAGGGCGTTTATATCCTAAACTTAAATGAGCTGCATGAAGACACCTTAGAAAAGGTAGTGTATCAATGTGTTTGTATTTTTCTGTCATAAAATGCAGTGCGCATGAGAGCAAAAGGTCTTTTTTAATTGTTAAAATGTGGTCTTCATTGCAGTTGCTTCCACAGAGATGCACGTGGCTTTATGTCATGAACAATGTCTTAATGTCCATCTCTGGTACGGATCTTTTTTCTTTTTTACTGTTTTATGGTTTAGATGTTGTGATTTGAGATTGATGTGATGTTAGTTTAGTTAACTTTTAGAAATTAGAAGCTTAGGAATTACAAACTGTTTTGTATTGGAGTGCTAATATAACATAAACTAAATCATAACAGTGTATCTCATTTGCTTAGACACTATAATCCATGTTTACCGAATAATATTAAACTAAATTAAAATTTAAACTCTAAATAAATAATAATTTGCTCACACTTAACAATAAAGCTGCATTAGTTAATGTACTTATTAACTTAAAATAAGAATGAACAATAATTGAACAGCATTTATTATTCATAGCTCCATTTAAACTAATGCATTATTGAAATCTAAAGTTTTGCTTGTTGCGAGTTGTGTGAGTTAAAAAATAAGTAAGAAATTGCAATGCATAATTGTATTTTCATTGACTAATGTTACCAAAGATTTATTTAATGAAGAATGTTATTTATTTTAGGAATATTTAGAGTTGTAGATCTGTCAGAAATAGTATTTTGCATCATGTGAATTTATTTTTTTAATCCTTAACATAAAAAATCAACCGCTTCAAATGTTATCACTGGATTGAATGGGCGTTATAGGTGGTTATCAGCTGATAGATATGGGCCAGTATGCTCAGTAGTACTAGTAGGCTCAGAAGGCTGTTATCATCCATCCACATGGTTAATCAGCTATACTAATAGAGAAGACTGCAGATCCAGATCTGTTTTTACATTACTGTGACGGTTGGGTTTGAGGTTGGGGTAGGGGTAGATGTTAATAAAATACAATTAATGGGAAGTTTCATAAATGATATATAGCTGATAACAGCCTTCTGAGCCTATCAGTAGGCACAGAAGGTCCCTACTGGCCCATATCTATCAGCTGATAACCACTGATAGCGCCCATTCAATCAAGTAATAACATTCGAATCAGCTGCAAAGATTACAAAACGCACAAACAAACCTTTGATTTCAATAAAGGGAATGAAGATAAAGACATACAATACTATTTTTGTTAAATTAATTAATTATTAAATAAAGGGCGGTGCAGTGGCGCAGTAGGTAGCGCTGTCGCTTAACAGCAAGAGGGTCGCTGGTTCGAGCCTCGGCTGGGTGAGCGGGTGCTCAGGTTTCCCCCACAAGTCCAAGGACATGTGCTGTAGGTGCTGCAGGTGAATTGGGTAAGCTAAATTGTCCATAGTGTATATGTGTGTGAATGGGAGTGTATGGGTGTTTCCCAGTGATGGGTTGCAGCTGGAAGGGCTCCCGCTGCATAAAACATATGCTGGATAAGTTGGCGGTTCATTCTGCTGTGGCAACCCCTGATTAATAAAGGGACTAAGCCGAAAAGAAAATGAATGAATGAATTATAAAATAATAAAAAACAAATGTGGCATATTCTGTCAAATCTGAGTTCCCATATGTAAAATTTTATTATGGTTTTACAAATCCAAAACAAGCAATAAAAAAAACCACACAAAAAATTATGAAATATCACCAAGAAAGCCAGCAGTTTATGAATGAAAAATAGTTTAAATGATTTATTTAATCACGTGGTTTATTTAAAAGTGTGGTTATGTCACAGTGTTCTATTAGGGTTAAGTAAATAATAAAATTCCAATGATCAGATGTGCTCCAACATTACAGACATCTGTTTAGCTGTGCCTTTACTGAATGGCCACTATGCTACGTCTGACAGATCGCACTATTAAAGCTTTGATTTTTATTAGTTTAAATCCTGCTTTAATACCTTTTAATATGTTTTTAATAATGTTATTCTTTTTGTTTCTTTTATTCTTGTTTATGTAAAGCACTTTGAATTACAATTGTGTAGGAAATGTGCTATATAAATAAACTTGCCTTGCATATCAACTATTCTGTTCTATTCTATTCTATTCTATTCTATTCTATTCTATTCTATTGTTTAATAGGCAAGTCATCTCAGCTGTGTTCTCACAGACTGACAGCTCTGTTTGAGCAGCGAGGGCACTTACAGAGGAAACAGGGACACTTGTCTCTCGGCTCCAACCGCTTCACTGAGCGGATTATCCACAGGTCACACAAACACAAGACTGACATCCCTAATCCAACTGTTCAGCTCATTTCTACTCCTTTTAAAACCTTTATTGATTTTCTCACAGGAAGTTCGCTGTGTCAGTGAAGATCCCCGACACGAAGGGCTGTCGAAAGTGCAGTGTGGGTGAGGAACATTTCATTTCTTACCTCATTTAGATTTTAACTTTGTTAATCTGTAATTGTCTAAGATGGGGAAAAGGGAAAGCTGAGTTTAGCTGACTGAAATGAATGAATGTTTTTTCTGTGATTCTTCATCATTAGCTCGTAATCCGTACACTGACAGCACGTTCCTGTGTGCCGCTGTTCCCTCTGGACTGGTTCTGCTGTTGTGGTATGAACCACTGCAGAAGTTCATGCACCTCAAGGTAATATCTTAAAGGAAACCTATTATGCAGAAATCACTTCTATAAGGGCTTTAATCTCTCCCTCATTAGCATAGGGCATTAGTCTTGTTTTTGAATCTGCCGCAATGGTGCTACATAGGCATTTGAAGCTCTGGCCTCTTTTAAAAGAGTACTGGGACCAGGTTTTCATTTGAATTTAGGTAACAGTCCCGAAAATATAGAGCCAGATCAGTCTCAAAAATATTGCATTTACAAAATAAAATTCCTACACTATTCACATTTACAAAATTCCATTTGTAAATTCTAAACAATTCATAAAAAAACAAACACAATTCGTAAATTCAAAACTTTATTCATAAATATGCAAAAGACAATTTGTAAATTCAAAACAATTCGTAAATACACAAAACACAATTCGTAAATACACAAAACACAATTCGTAAATTCAAAACACAGTTCGTAAATACACAAAACACAATTCGTAAATACACAAAACACAATTCGTAGATACACAAAACACAGTTCGTAAATACACAACACAATTCGTAAATTCAAAACAAAATTCATAAATACACAAAACACAATTCGTAAATTCAACACACAGTTCGTAAATACATAAAACACAATTCGTAAATACGCAACACAATTCGTAAATTCAAAACAAAACTCGTAAATACTCAAAACACAATTCGTAAATTCAAAACACAATTCGTAAATACACAAAACACAATACGTAAATTCAAAACACAGTTTGTAAATACACAAAACACAATACGTAAATTCAAAACAGTTCGTAAATACACAAAACACAATTCGTAAATTCAAAACACAATTCATAAATACTCAAAACACAATTCGTAAATTCAAAACACAATTCGTAAATACACAAAACACAATTCGTAAATTCAAAACAGTTCGTAAATTCATAAAACACAATTCGTAAATTCAAAACACAATTCGTAAATGCGCAAAACGCAATTCGTTAATTCAAAATACAATTTGTAAATAAACACATCCAATTTGTAAATTCAAAACATAATTCGTAAATATGCAAATCCAATTCGTAAATTTAAAACACAATTCATAAAAGCACATATCTAATTCATTTAGGGAATTTTTAGGATTTTTACTGGTGAATTCCCAAATTGTGTTTTCCGTTTATGAATTGGATTTGTGTATTTATGAATTGTGTTTTAAATTGATAAATTTACGAATTAGGTTTTGTAACTTTGAATGGTGATGTGCATGTATGAGTTTTATTTTTTCAGATGTATTATTTTTGAGACTGATCTGGCTCCATATTAAAATGGCACCATTTGGATCAAAGCTTAAAAAGGGAAGTTTCAAAGAGTTATAAAACATTTTTTGTGGGCTATTTTAAGCTGAAATTTCACATACACACTCTAGGGACATCATAGACTTATTTTACATGTTCTAAAAAGGAGCATAATAGGTCCATTCTAAAGGAACACTCCACTTAAAAAAAAAAGGCTCATTACTCCCCTAAACAGTTGAGTTTTAGCAATTTTTAATTTATTCAGCCGATTTCTGGGCCTAACGGAAGCACTTTTAGCTTAGCTTAGCATAAACCATTGAATCGAATTAGACCATTAGCATCTCGCTCAAAAAAAAAAAGAGTTTTCATAATTTTAATAATAAGCTTGATTCTTCTGTAGTTACATAATTTACTATGAAATGTTGCTATTTTCCAGTTCGATATGGCTTGGAACTATACTATCATTTACTAGCATAATAAATAAGGAACTTTGTTGCCGAACTATGGCTGCAGCAGGTGCAATTCTAATATTTCTGATAGTCATTCTCTGAGGCTCTTTCTCCTCTTGTTCTGTCCGTGCAGCACATTGCTGTGCCGCTGCCGGAGCCACTGATCATCTTTGAGCTGCTGGTGTTGATGAGCGATGAGCTTCCTCAGCTCTGTGTGGGCGTTCAGGAAAGTCCAGAACAGCAAAATGAGCCACAGCTGAAGTTTGACATCATCAATCTGAACGGCTTGCCAAACCCTACGCCAGGTAAATTGCTGACTGACTGGCTGCTTATTCATGAGAATTCTGCAAACGCTTCTCATCTCACACTCAGCAAACAAATCTAAAACATGCTGATCTGCACTAGGAGTGCTCCAACTGATTGATTAGGCTCTTTCCTCATAAGAAAATGGATTAAAACTTATTTTACGGATAATAATTGTGTTTTTATAAAGGCCTATCATATTAAAATATATAAAATATAGATATTTAAAATGTAAAAGTTTCTAATATTTGTGAAAGAATTCACTTATGCTCATCAAGGTTGCATTTATTTGATGAAAACACATTCAAATCCATATGTATATTTGTAACAATTGCCAGCAATTTGCTTTTATGTCAAAAGTAGGTGAAATATTAAGTAAAGATGATGTTCTATGAAGACATTTTATCAATTTCCTACCATATCTTTTTTTGAGTATGTATTTAATATGAATTTCTTACAACTTAATTTGCACAACTTTAAAGGCATTTCTTTTACCCTCCGATTGCAGATTTTCAATAGTTGTATCTCAGCCAAATATCATCCTCTATCTTAAAAAAAATTTATTTATTCAGCTTTCAGAGAAGGTATCCAAACATGTAAAAAAAATGACACTTATGACTGGTTTTGTGGTTCATGGTCGCATTCGTTCCTGATTATTTATTCCAGTAATAGCAAGTGTTTATTTTTAACATCAAGGATCTGAAATATGGATGTTTTGTATATAATTATATAGTCAGTCTGATCTTATGCATATTCTGATACTTCTGATACTTTGCATATTGTCAGAAAAGTCATACAAATACGTATAAAAAATTTAAAAGGATGCCCCCAAACCTCACCCCAAAACTAAACCCTATTGGTGGGATGAGCAAATTGTACTGAAATGTATGAATGAGATTGTACAACCACTAATTCAAAAAGTTCTAATTTCCATGAGATTGCATTGATATGTTTTATAATTAGCAATCTGTATTAACACTTTTAATTAATTTAATGCTTCCTTCCTGAATCAAAGTATTATTGTCTGAAAGTATTATCCCTCAAAATAATACTAATCAAATTAAGGCTTTAAATTGACCCTATGATCGATGATCTTAAGCAGTATTGGCCGATAGCTCTTCCAAGAATAAAATAATAATAATAATAATAATAATAATAATAATAATAATAATAATAATAATAATAATAATAATAATAATAATAATAATAATAATGAATAAGAAACTAATCCCCCAAACCTCCTGATTATAGAACAATTACTGGTTTGTATAATTTAATTTAATTTAATTTAATTTAATTTAATTTAATTTAATTTAATTTAATTTAATTTAATTTAATTTAATTTAATTTAATTTAATTTAATTTAATTCAAACTTTTTTTTAAATTATTTTACAAACAACTTCCATTGTTCGATGTGCTTTTCAGCAAATAAACAGTACAGTATAGTCCTAAGTGTTTTATCTATTGACATCAAGTGCATGAAATGTGATTTTTTTTGTGTCTTTCCACAGACAGCGAGTCAATAAGAGCTGTACAGGTGACGCAGCTGGACAGAGACACGGTTTTAATCGCACTGGAAAGTGTGTATTCATTTGTATGATTTATTAATGACCAATAAAAGCATGCAGTGATTCTCGTACTGTAAATAAACTTTATTATGTTGTGCTTTCTAGAAACAGTGAAGATTGTGAATATGCAGGGCATTCCCAGCAAAGAGTTAGCATCACAACTGGAGTTTGACTTCCCTATTGAGACTTTAGGTATGAACCTGATATAATATGAATATAGTATTTGTTCACAACCCACTCAGCAAAATTTATCTGGCCCAGCTCTGGCCCACACAATCAGGTTTTGCTTGGCCCACATGCTGCAGTGAATTGCTGGACATGACTGGACCAAGTCTGGGTTTCAGACAAGGGCAAAACATGGACCATATCTGGGTCAAGTCTCAGGCAAGTTAATAACTCATACCTGAGCTTGAACTGGGCCAGATGGGTTTTTGTGTCACAGTTGCAATGAAATTGAGAAACCCATGAAGGATTGCGCTTCAGGCGCACGATGGGTGTGCTTTTTCTCAAAGCGACCTGATTGGTAGATTTTTCTTCTTTACTCAAAATTAATTTGAATATATTTTAAATGTGGGTCAAGACAGGCTTACATTGCCCACATATCAATATTTAACATCTGGGCCAAATAGTACATTTTACATCTGGCCCAAATCTTGTGTGCCACCTTAAAGACGGTGCCACCTCTGCCAAACCCGGACCATGTTCGGCCCAAATGTGCCAGCTTTATGCCAAATCTGGGCCAGAATACTTTGCTACATGGGAATAAGCTAAAATTGTGGCATATGTTTTCATTTGACTGTTTTTTTTTTTTCAGTTTGTTTAGAAGAAAGTGTTTTAGCTTTCTGGAAACACGGGCTGAAAGGATGTAGTCTGCACAACTGTGAGGTAAAGAGTTATCGGGCTTTGTTATTTATGAATCATCAATGGTGAAATTTAATAGTTGATATATTAATCATGTTTTTCTCTTCTGTCCTCATAGACGACACAGGAAATCACAGACAAAAGCCGAGTGTTTAAAGTTTTAGGAACGCACAGGTAATCCTACTTTGTTTTTAATCATTGTATTTTACTTTAATTCAGCGGCACAGTGGCTCAGTGGTTAGCACTGTCACCTCTCAGCAAGAAGATCGCTGGTTCGAGTCCCTGCTGGGCCAGTTGGCATTTCTGTATGGAGTTAGCATGTTCTCCCTATGTTCGCGTGGGTTTCCTCCAGGTGCTCCGGTTTTCCCCACAAGTCCAAAGCCATGCGCTGTAGGTGAATTGGATGAACTAAATTGGCCGTAGTGTGTGTGTGTGTGTGTGTGTGTGTGTGTGTTAATGTGAGAGTGTATGGGTGTCTCCAAGTAATGGGTTGCGGCTGGAAGGGTATCCGCTGCGTAAAACATATGCCGGGATAGTTGGCGGTTCATTCCACTGTGGCGACCCCTGATAAATAAAGGACTAAGCCAAAGTAGAATAAAAGAATGAATTTTATTTAATTTTTTTCAATTCTTTTTCTTTGCATTAGTGCTGTAAAAAATAAGGCATTCATTTCTGCATTATAGCACTAATATATATATTCTCATCACATAACTGATCAGAAAGGCATTTCTGTTCAATAAAATGAACAAAATATTCTAAATTAGCAGTGTAAATAAACATATAATGGGTATTTTATTAGAATGTGGTTATTGTTAGGTTTAGGGGTGGACTGTATGGAGGGTTTTATTGTCCCCAATAAAGTGGCATTCATGTGATAAATATTCAATTTTATACCACATATGGTAATATTGTATACTATTTCATAATGTAGCCTTGATACTGAGGTGTAAATATGTGCCACTATTTCCATAATTAGCATCGAAATACACTTAAGTACTGTATATTTCATAATGTAAACAACATTTAATCGCTATTGTTTCACTTAGTTTATTTCTGTAAATAGAATACTACTGTTAATTATAGCTGAAAATATAAAATGTGTTTATTTGATTTGTTTGATGTCGCATTAAATTTTGTATTGTTTGTTAATGTATTTATTTGTTCTATCATTAATTATCAACTTTAAATGTGTTTTTTAAAAGTTTTTATTAAATGTCTTTTAAATAAAAAAATTAGTTGTGAGCCGTTTTCGGTGTTAACGTGCTGCGTTAAAGCAATACTCCTAATGGCCGATAAAAAAATATCGCCGTTAATCTATTCTCAAAGTTGGGTTGGGAGCTGGGTCTATTCTACGCAAGCTATGATGACTTTCACCTTGATATATAGCGTGGATGTATACCTGGCGGAATTGCACTGTAGGTGGCGAAAACGAGTCTTCGAACCTGTGTGTATTCCTACTGTGAAATTACCTTTTCAAACGTGCCGTGCTAACATGGATGCAGTTCACTAGAGTGAATCTGATTAATGTTAGCTCCACATCTAACTATCAGGCACATGTAGAGTTTATGCGCTCGAGTAAAACATATACAAATAAAATGGACCGGGAGCTTTTTAAAACGAATGACGGTGAATGAAAGTCAAACTGGTGAGCCGTCTGACAAAAAAAGTGCCCTTCTGAATCAAATCAGCAGGATGCCCTTCTGAATCTTTCACTTACTTCGAAGACACTACTGACTATGTTTACATGGACATCTGTAATCTAGTTATTTGCCTTAATAGACATGAATATAATTAAGGGGCTTACGTGAAGTGCTTTCATGTAAGAGTTTCCTGTAATTTTGGGTGACTTTAACTGCAGTTAGGCAGTTTATACCTTCACTCATGAACATTTCATTCATGCCCCCGTGACAAACTGGGCTATTAGACGCAAATAAGGAGTAAGGACTGGTGAGAATGTTATGGAATTTAATAACGCATGCCAAATGGAAAGAAAAAAACTTCCGCATTCCTTTACTGACAGCAGCATGTTTGGATCTTGTCGGAAAATATGGCGAAAAGTAATACATGACGGCAATAGTTTGATTGCGGTGTTTACTTCAGTAATGGCACTAATATATGCAGACTCCACGTCTTAATTCCATTTCTGTTTAGTTCAGTTGACTTTAGTCGGATTAAGGTGATCAAAAATCGCTGTTTGGAGCTTCTGTAGGCCTACAGTTCAACATTCATGTTTACCTGAATAAACAGTAGGTAAACACAAGTACATCTTATTGAACATTATTTATTTTCATCACCAATTATCATAGTAGAACAGTTTCTCAAGCAGTTTGTGATGCATTTTGCAAACAGGAGATAAGCCCCTGGTCTAATGCGCCACCTGGCCTGAGAAACCCGTTCTCAAAAACTTACTTTTAGTCATTATTTGGGTAGCACACATATTCTGAATGCCTTGGGTAGAATTAGAATGAGCCATTTTAATCTAGATTAATTCCAGGATTACAGTGAGATTATTGTAGATTTAAAAACGAAATCTATGCCCACCTATAGTAAAAATACTCATTTTTGTTTATACAGTAATGTTTATTATTATTTATATAATCACAAATTTTCTCTACTGAAATTGAAAAAAAAAAAATCTAAAAAGTGTGCATTTGTAAGAATGGGTTTTAACCACAGCGGTTCGAACGGTAGTTTTGCCGAATGACTAAAAAGTTATCAGCATGATGGTAAAAAACTGTACATTCTAGTCAAACTATTCTTCTGCAGTCTTATACCAAAAATGGAAATAAGGGCAGTATTAATAGCTAAAATTGTGAGAGAGCGTTGATATTATGTGATTGTATTGTATTGGAATATGGAACAATTAAGTGTTGATGTTGAACCAAAAGTAATTTACAAATACTTGAAAATGAGATGATTTAATGACAAAAATTCTATATGGCTATAACTGAATTAATTACAAAATAACTGTATAAAATGATAAAACATGAAAGGATAAAAACATATATAAATTGTACCCAGCTTAAATGTAAAAATAAAGTTACCTAAGAAAGAGAGAGACGGGGAGGGAGAGAGAAAAAGGAGTAAGTAGGCCTCAAAGAGGCAGAGAAGATAGCCTCCAGAGCAGGAGAGGAGCAGAGCAGAAAAGCGCAGAGATGGAAAAGAGGCAGAGCACAGTTTACCAGCTATTTTGTGTCTTTCTTGACCATGTGATCGAAGCCCAAATGCTCAGACATTCAAACTGACCAATCAACATGTGACCACATCGTAAAACCCCCAGTCCACACACCAGGCCCTGATCTAATCAGTATCTGCCTTTGGAATTTGTGTGAGCCTTCTTTGGTGACATGTTTTGCCATAAAAACAAATGCATATGATAATTTAGACTCTTACACATATATGTAATGAGTCGGTTAGCAACAGAGGTGAGGATCCAAACGCACCTTTATTTGAGAATCGTCAGACAGGCAAAGGTCAAAACAGGAGTGAATTTAAGCATACAGTTAATCCAGGGAGTAGTTGATATAAACAGGTGAATGGCCAGGACAGGCAGCAAAACAACATGAACAAAAAAAACTCAGGCAGGTCAAAGAAATGCTCATTACAATTTAACAAGACTCAGCAAAGTGTGAGTGAGGTGTGTTCATAGTCCTGGTAGTAAGTCCTCATGAGCTTCAGCTGTGTGTTTTCAATCAGTGGTGATTTGGAACTGGTGTGTGTTAGGTGCACAATGGGATATGTAGTCCAGTTCAGCGGCAGATGTGTAGTAGCGTGAATGAGTGAGTGTTCTCCAGCGATCTCCGAGGGCTAGATTGATGGTTATTAAGACAATATAATTATTTCTTTTTTGTTTTTGTTTTACAGAGACATTATTTTGCAAAGCACCCCGACTGAAAACCCATCAGCCACTAGCAATTTATACATTTTGACCGGCCATGAGAGCAGCTACTGAAGTAAGCCAGCAGACCTGTAAATAACACACATCACAACATGGACGTTTCAGAGACAGAATGCATGAAAATGGATAAAAAGAAGACGTTGAGAACAGTAAATCTGCCTTATGTGTGTTCAGACACGGACCATCAGTTCACTGGTACACATTATGAGGGTACAGGAAGAAAACACCCTGGCTCTTTATTTGTCTCTCTGAAAGTGTGCATTTGTCATTGTTGTCTATTACATCTAATTAACCTAAATTAAACGACTGTATTTAAATAAAAATATATAATTTTGTGATGGAAGGATTGTGATAACTACTAATAAACTACAGTGAAACCAAACTATATGAGAATATGAGTTTCAATTCCTTTGATTTTAATCTGTTTGCGTTTCATTTTGGTATTACAACTCAAGTTTTTCAATCATTGAATACTTTTAACATCTTAACTGGACAAATCTGCTCCATGAGCACAGTAGAGATTGTTTGTGTGGAAAATAGTTTTTGTCTTAAAGGTCTAGGAATTGGGTGTCACGGTGGTGGAGTGGGTAGAACAATCACCTCACAGCAAGAAGGTTGCTGGTTCGAGCCTCGGCTGGGTCAGTTGGCATTTTTCTGTGTGGAGTCTGCATGTTCTCCCCGTGTTTGTGTGGGTTTCCTCTGGGTGCTCCGGTTTCCCCCCACAGTCCAAAGACATGTGGTACAGGTGAATTGGGTAGGCTGGAAGGGCATCCGGTGCGTAAAACATATGCTGGATAAGTTGGCGCTGTGGCGACCCCAAATTAATAAAGGGACTAAGCCAAAAAGAAAATGAATGAAGCGAGTCCCCACAGTTTAAAGACATGGTATAGGTGAATTGGGTAAGCTAGAATTGTCCGCAGTGTATGTGTGTGAATGAGAGTGTATGGATGTTTCCCAGTGATGGGTTGCAGCTGGAAGGGCATCTGCTGCGTAAAACATATGCTGGATAAGTAGGCGGTTCATTCCGCTGTGGCAACCCCTGAATAATAAAGGCACTAAGCCGAAAAGAGAATGAATGAATAAATGGTGTTGAACTGAAACCTTGTGGTTGAACTAAATGTTGCAGTCTGACTTGATGCAGGTTGCTAGATTGACGACACCAATAGAAGCGAGCGTTCAAGCTGCTCAGCTAATGTTTACATTTGTAGTACTCATAATATTTGCTAATTAAAAAACACCTCATGTGGATTTTGATAACTCTGAATCTGCAGCTTATTTTAGAGGCTGCTATTGTCCTCTGAAATCTAATTTTTGGAGTTGCAAGCTGAGCTGCATGCAATGCTTTCAATGAGCACACCTAACCCGCCCCTATCCCTCACAGGGACATCACTAGCTCCATTGAGTGCATTGTGTCTGACATTGCAAGTTTGAAATGTGCAGTCTCAGCTTGCAAATCCAAGTCTGCATCCATACTATTAGAGAGTCGACTAGGTCTGCATACATTGAGAGGGTTCAATATCTGCAAATATTTGGTATTTTTATGGTATTTTATGTTTTAGAAGAGTCAAATTTTTTTAAACATGTTGTTATTGTTATGATCATAAAGAAATAGTTCACCCAATAATCACAAGGTTCTTTTTTACTCACCCTCAGGCCATCTAAAAGGTAGGTGACTTTTTTCTACAGTAGAACAGTAGAGTTTTAGCTGAAACCATTGCCCTCTGGTGTCTATACACTACCTGACAAAAGTCTTTATGCCGATCTCAGTTGTAAGAGCAACAAATAATAACTTTACTTCTGGTTGATCCTTTGGTAAAGTGAAAGACGGTAGATTTTTTAGATGAATCATCTGAGAAACTGCATCCCAATCATCACAAAAACTGCAGAAGACCTGTTGGGACCCGCATGGACCCAAGATTCTCACAAAAATCTGTCAAGTTTGGTGAAGGAAAAATCATGGTTTGGGGTTACATTCAGCATGGGGGCGTGCAAGAGATCTGCAGAGTGGATGGCAACATCAGTAGCCTGAGGTATCAAGTCATTTGTGCTGCCCATTACATTACAAACCACAGGAGAGGGCAAATTCTTCAGCAGGATAGCACTCCTCATACTTCAGACTTCACATCAAAGTTCCTGAAAGCAAAGAAGGTTGTACTGTACTGTACCCCTTAGTTGAAACGGGCCATAAGTTAATACCATCTAAAAATGTGCTTTATACTTAAAACTCATTTTGTGCTGTAAATATGGGCTACTTCAAAATGTATTTACCTTTCACATAAAGTGGCTCCGTGTTAAACTCACTGAAAGAAAAACTGGCTGAAGTGACATTAAATGATGCAAAAATTGTGTGAGACTGATAACAGCAGACAGAAAGAACAATGCCAAATTTGCTGTCCCGAACATAGACACTGCATTAAAAACACTGCAGCATTACCTATTTCTTTTGTAATTTGAAGCAAAGATGATATAATATAAAGGATAGCTTTTTAAATACACCTACATTTTTTAAAATCAAAAAATCTACATATGATTTAAGAAGCTGATGACCTCTCGTAGAGTTTTCATGGTGTCATGTTCTCATCTGTTTTAAGGTTATAATTTTGTTCCATGTCAAATCTGTGATTGTCACAAACACCCACTCAAGCTAGCAATGCATACGAGGTCTACTCAATAGTCATCTGCATTCTTGCTGTTTCTAATGAGATAGCGCTGTGGTCGTGAAACACTTTTGAGGCAGAATTGTATCTGTGACTTTGACTTTCACTCACGTGTACACAGGATATAAGTTCTTGCTGTCTTTTCGACAAGGCGCTAAAGAGGTTAGTGGTCGTTTCTGATAGCCATCTTTAAAAAACAAGAAACCACAAACTGTGTTTGTATGGTGCAGACCTTAGTCAAAACTACAGCAACAACCCCAAAAGGAAACTCTATTTGTGTCCAGTGCACAAATAATTTACATAGACTAACAATAATTTATTTTTAAAAATAAACCTTAAAAATAACATGCACTGCATTCCACACTCACACACACTGTTCACACACACTGTACACACACGCATATATATATATATATATATATATATATATATATATATATATATATATATATATATATATATATATATATATATATATATATATATATATATATACACACACACATACACACCAAAATACATTAAGTATTTATGGCAACATTGGTCATAAAATTTTTTTGCTTTGATTTGCGAGTGAGTTGAGAGATATCAGGTCGATTTCAACCAATCACAGTTTGATTCCAGTCTGTCTTGGTTTGAAAGTGACCAATCACATCATAAGCAAGACTTCTAAAGAGGATTTTCACACATCCATTGCTTCAGATATGATCTTTTGGGTCATTTTGATGTGTTGGGCACGTAAGTAGCTTTTTTTTATTGCTCTTTTGACTGTTTAAATGTACACTTATTTATTTATTGGGTTTTCATACATCATTTTAATTGCTGAAATCTCACTGATTTGTTGTAGCTGGAGTCCAGTCTAATCACAGTGCTGAAATTGTCTCATTGCAAACATTTCAGCTGGGAGATGATGTTATCATCAAATGCTTATCTACAAAAATTAGTTTGAGCAGCACATTGGTTTGGTATAAACAGAGCACTGGACATGTCCCAAGGGCAATCACAATATCATACAATCAACTGGATAATGTCAAGTTTAAAGATGAGTTTAAAGATGGAAGATTCAGTATTTTACCAAGTAAAGACTCTTTTCACCTCAAGATCACAGCTACCACCAAGCAGGACACTGGAATATACTACTGCGGGACGGTGTTCTTAAATTTACTACGATTTATCTCTGGAGCACATCTGATGCTACAAGGTAAAATATAAAGTAACCTTATATATCTATATCTTTTATTTCACAGATTTTGTGTTGGAGTATAATTTTAACAAAGTCGTTTAGAATCTAAAGAAATGTTCTTTGTTATGATTAAGGAACTGAGTCCAAAGATGGTAATATGGATTATGGAAAAATACCAGTTATGAATGGAACCACCATTAAAATTGCTGGTAATTCCTCATTTAATTGCTATGATCTGATCAACTATTTCATATTCCTATTTTCATATTTCCTATTCCTATAAAGAAATAATAGGCGACACATTGGCTCATTGGTTAGCACTGTCGCGTCACAGCAAGAAGACTCGCTGGTTCGAGTCCCGGCTGGGACAGCTGGCATTTCTGTGTGGAGTTTGCATGTTCTCCCCGTGTTCACGTGGGTTTCCTCCGGGTTTCCCCCACATTCCAAAGACATGCGCTACAGGTGAATTGAACAAACTAAACTGGCCGTAGTGCATGTGTGTGAATGAGTGTGTGTTTCCCAGTACTGGGTTGCAGCTGGAAGGGCATCTGCTGTGTAAAACATATGCTGGAAAATTTGGCGGTTCATTCCACTGTGGCGACCCCTGATGAATAAAGGGACTAAGGAAAATGAATGAAAGAAAATAAATAATAATAATTCTTTCGTTAAAATTACAAACTGTACTTGGTGGAGAATATAATTGTCTTTATTCTTGTTTTTATGTACTAAATAACTAAGCTTTTATTGTGTTGTTATTGTGTCTTTTTAAAGTGTTGTGTTGTTTAAGGGTTTTCTGAGAATAACCCTAATATCGTTTGAAGAAATGTAAAAGTATGATCCAACACTGAATAGTTATATGCAGTTCTAGTATATATATATATATATATATATATATATATATATATATATATATATATATATATATATATATATATATATATATATATATATATATATATATATATATATATATATATATAACAGTATTTAATCAAAGAACTCCACTTTAAGATGTACACTGTCGTTTAAAATCTTTTTCTTCATTTTAGACAGCAATAGCCAAAACGTATGGAATCCTATGTTACTTTGTTTGATATCCTCGACTTTTATTGTGCTGATAATTATCACACTCACTGCTGATCACTGCAAACTCTGGAGAAAAAGGCAAAAAGGTAAAATTCACACAAACTTTCTGTTCTAGTTTCCCACACCTTCTGCACTGTAAAATATCATATGATCAATAAGTCTTGACAACATTCATGTATTTTTAATTTAAGTAAGGTTGTAAAGTCAACTTTAAATTCTTTAACTTTTTAATTTTTAACCATGCTTTAAAGGATATTAAGTGAGACATTAATCCTAAAATAATGTTATAAACCAAAATCATGTGCAAAACTGATTAAATATCACATCATAAATGCATTATATTAAACGCAATGTCTTTAATTTTATGCATATTTTAAAGGACCAATTGAAGTTGCATCTTTGTTAAACAAGGTAATTGAATTTCTTTATCATGGAAGGCTGAAATTAGGATGACATTGCATTAAATTTCTAAAAAATATTACTGGTCCTGTTAACACTGGTCTGTCTGTCTGTCTGTCTGTCTGTCTGTTATTTTTCACAGATTGGAAATTCACATGAGAATTACACAGCTGTGAGTTTTGCCTCCATCTCTTCAGCAAGGCGATCAAACAACAAACATCTGTCAAGAGATCAGAATATGGTTTAGAATATTCTCTTCATGAATGTTTCTGACTTACTGTTAAAAAGTGCATATATCGTGACATTTCAAAAGCATAATTTAGAGCAAATGTAAGAACAAAAGAGTTCATCTTACTTTTGTGTGTTCTGTAAAAATAATTTCAAGTGAAAAGAAAAACCCTTAGACAATAAAACGTAGAATCTGATCAAACAACTACATTTGTGGGGTTTATTCATAAACTAATTTGGCGAGGATAACATGCTTATGATTGAACACAGCTAGTCATGCATTAGCCAATTCATGATCCTCCAATCAGACGATTCCTTAGTCAATATAAATACCCTAAGTTTCTTATCACAGTCATGTTTGTTTAGAAGAATCCCCTCCCCCTCTCCTTTCCTAGATGGGTGGCACGGTGGCCCAGTGGTTAGCACTGTCGCCTCACAGCAAGAATGTCACTGGTTTACATGTTCTGCTCATGCTCACGTGGGTTTCCTTCAATGCCCCCCGGTTTCCTCCCACTGTCCAAAAACACACAACTTCAAAGTCAATTGACTAAATCCAAATGACAATATGTATATTATTGTATGTAAATGCTCCTGTTTGTTGACTTGTTGGCTGATTGTGATGGTTGACTGCAGGTGCTGTGTAGAGCTGTTTCACTATTTCTCAAGTACTTCCATTTGTAATGCTTCACCTAAGACCATGTTGGTCATTAAAGTTGTCCATTAACGTTGTGACATTAAAGACTTTTTGAGCGCTAAAGCGGCAGTGTGGCGATTTTCTTTGGATCTTTTTCTACAAATGTTTGTTTTTGATCGAGCACCTGTCTTTGAGATTTTCTGATGTGCGCACACTTCTGTTTTTTTGTCAGAACCTACCTAAGCATATGCTGTTTTTCAACAGGGTGGGACGCAGCATAATTCACCTGTTTGGTTATCGTGCAATAATGTATAGGCTACTCACAATTATGAATCCCTGTATAGTGATGTAAAACAGAAAACAAATATTGTGTGAACACATTTTATTTTGTTTAATATTTCAGACCACGACAACCATACAACTGTAAAAACATTAAGTTTTTATTCCTCTGTCGAACTCATTCAATTCAGTACTCGGTTCACGCATGCGCTCATGACCAGCTGACCGGTTTTTCGGTCGAGTGGTTTCCTCTGGTCAGCATTAGTTCTGAATTAGTTCTCAAAAAGTGTCTTCAAATGATATTATACGCAGGTTTATTTGTTTTTAAGCCAGAGTGACTGTCGGTCAGATCTGTTTAATTTTGTGAACCGGTTCATTCAATGAAAGGAATCTGTTCATTAGGCTGAATCATTTGGAAAACGGAAATCGCTCTGGGCTGTTTCCTGATGCTTTGGATAAGGTAAATAGTAAATAACATTTTAAATAATAATACTTTTCTTGCACATACTGATCATTTTGCTTCATAAGACATATGTATATCCTTAGGCGGTAATACTTTTGCTTTTATTGTGTATTTTATTTATGTTTGTTTTTTTTTACTCTCAAAGGGATGATAATCATTCCGCTAAAATTCTTCAGCTATAATATCTGCTTCTTAGATTGTAAATTAACAGCAAATTTGAAACCTGGGTGAACAGATTTTAGTATAGAGAGCAGGTATATAGGAGTGTCAAAAAGCTGAATTTTAGTCAATCCTTTGTTCTTGTCACAATTAAATCTTTGGCTGAAGCCATCCTCAAGAGGGAGCTAAAGCTACATAAAACAAATGTACATACATTTTGATTTTTACACACACAATAATAGATACTAGTTATTTTATAGCATGTTTCTAGACTCTCAAAGCACATTGCAAATTTCAACTGAGAAATAACACCAGCAGTGGGCAGCATCCACCTGTATGTTAGCTGGCATAGTGTACCAGATGGCCATTAAGCATTGGTGGAATAGAGAGAGACAGAACAGACCTACTCAGTAGATATGGGTGTTTAGACAGCCGTGATGATGGACAGAGCAAATTTGGCCATGGTCACATTCCTATTCTTTTCAAAGTGCATCCTCAGATTTATGATAACAGAAAGTCAGGATCTCAATTTAACACTTTATCAAAAGTATAATCCTTTTTGACAGTTTTAGAATCCCAGTTACTATACTGGCTTACTAGGGCTCACACAAACAGGACACACAACTGAACGAGCATCACTTTTCTGGCATCACTACAGACTATTTTCAGATTTCTCAGCAGCAGAGGTTGTTATAGTTGGGCAAACTTAGGGCACAGTGAATGGAAAAGTACCACAATTTTTATTAATAATATTATTATTATTATTAATATTATTGCATTTAAATTTGCACAAATAACAAAAGAAACTCCTCAATAGTATTTTCATGACTTTCAGAAAAAAATGTGTGAGACTGAAATCAGCAATCAGAAGAGAGAACAATGTCAAATTTACAGTCCTGGACAGCATTAGAAACGTCTCGCATAAGCATTAACTTTTTTTTTGTAATTTGATGCATGGTTGATATACTACAAAGTATAGCTTTATTAAATGTATGTTTTTTATCTAAATATTAAAAATCTTTGAGGATTTAAAAAGCCGATGATCTTTAAATGCATCATCACCACCTTGTGCAAAGTGTCCATTCTCTGTCAAACTTAATCAAATGGTTATGCGTGGAAAATCCCATTGCTACAATATCCTTCTGACACTAACACAACCACACCATATTTAAACCCACTTAAATCACCTTCCTTCGCCATTCTGATGCTCAGTTTAAATTTCATCAGATTTCTTGACCATCTGCCTAAATGCATTGAGTTGCTGCTGTGTGATTGGCCGATTAGATGCTTTATGTTAAATAAGTATGTGCATAATATTCATAGCTGCAGATTCATCTTTTTTATAGTCTCGTGTTCTCCTCTACTTTAAGCAGGAGATAGTTTTGTTCCATGTTGAATCTGTGGTTGTCACAAACACCCACTCAAGCGAGCAATGCAGAAGACGTCTAAAAAAATACAGTGGTCGTCTGCATTCTCACTTTTTCCAATGAGCTAACACTGTGGTCGTGAAACACTTTAGAGACAGTGTTGTGTGTATCTGTGACTTGCACTTTCACTCACATGTGCACAGGATATATGTTTTTGTTGTCGTGACCTGTTTTTGTCGACAATTGCTATACATGGTGCTCATGAGGTCAGTGGTAGTCTCTGATAGCCATGTAAAAAACAAGAACAAGTAAACCACAAACTGTTTTCGTACAGTACAGACCTTTATCAAAACAACAAAAAAGGAACTCAAATTTGCGGCACATACTGTAGTTCTTGATTTATATCTCAAATGTTTTGTATATATAAACTTGAAATACAACTTGGGTAGTATTTTAATTGTCGATATTCATTTCAGAGTGTTGAAACTACTCTAATAATTTCAATAATAATAATTTATAATTTAAAAAAATATATATTGCTCACACACTGAGAAAGGCATTGTGCCGAAATGCATGTGTTTTGTATTACCTGAGGAATGTAAAATAAAAACTACACAAAGCAATTATTTAATGAGTGCGAATCATGACCTTTTGAAAAAAATAATATATAAAAAAAATCCTGAACTTGATTTCTTGTTCAAATTTTTTTATTCCAATAATAAATGTTGTCTACACATTGCAAGCTAAAATAATGTTAGATATGTTGGCCAATTTTATTCAAGAAGCAAAAAGGCTCCTTGAACTATTTATAGTTAACTTTAGTTATATTTAGTTATATATATATATATTTAGGATTGTGGAGCTACTGTAAATGGCTTCTCTTTTTTTCTTTAGTCAAGTGTAAAAACAATATGATCATTGTAATAATGTTACTTTCTAAATTTACATACATAAACATGTACAATATATTTACAGTTAATTTTATAGACAATAAAGCAAATAAGACATTGATCATAACATTTTTGCCTCAATTTGGGAGTGAGCTGAGAGATATCAGGTCGATTTCAACCAATCACAGTTTGATTCCAGTCTGTCTTGTTTTAAAAGTGACCAATCACATCACATGCAAGACTTCTAAAGAGGATTTTCACACATCCATTGCTTCAGACATGATCTTTTGGGTCATTTTGATGTGTTGGGCACGTAAGTAGCTTTTTTTTATTGCTCTTTTGACAGTTTAAATGTATTTATTTACACTTATTTATTTAAACTTATTTATTTATTGGATTTTCATACATCATTTTAATTGCTGAAATCTCACTGCTTTGTTGTAGCTGGAGTCCAGTCTAATCACAGTGCTGAAATTGTCTCATTACAAACATTTCAGCTGGGAGATGATGTTATCATCAAATGCTTCTCGTCTAAAAATAGCGTTGGCAACACATTGGTTTGGTATAAACAAAGCACTGGACAGATCCCAAGGGTAATCACAATATCATACAATCAACTGGATAAAGTCAAGTTTGTAGATGAATTTAAAGATGGGAGATTCAGTATTTTATCCACTGAAGACTATTTTCACCTCAAGATCACAGCAACCACCAAGCAGGACACTGGAATATACTACTGCGGGACGGTGTTCTTAAATTTACTACGATTTATCTCTGGAGCACATCTGATGCTACAAGGTAAAATATATTCATTCTACTATTTTGTGAGGTAATAGACTATTTTAACCAAATAACATCATATGATTTGTTATTTCCAAGGAACTGAGTATCAAGACGTCAACATGGCATGTGGGAATATACCAGATGGAACCACTGTTAAAGATGCTGGTAATTCTTTTTTTAATTGCTATAATTCACTAAACTATTAGTCTTTCACCGTTCTGTTTAGTAACTGTCACCTTTAGACCTGTGGTTCAAGATAGTGATTATATCCTTAAGCCACACTAAACATGTTATAAATATCCTTGCATTATTAGATTTAAAATATCAAGCACGACTTCAGCAAACAAAACTGCACTTTTTTTCTGGTGATTTTTTATTTTTATTTTATTTTTTTCCACCAGTGGCATTTTAGATGATGATGATGATGAATGAATTCTCAGCAGTTTTGTATCAGTCATACATTATTTTTTTTATTTAAAAAATGTGTATCTGCAGATTGTACAATGTATTTTTTTGTTTTGTAAAATGTGACCATGGTCCACAAAACCATAAGGGTAAGGTCATAAGGGTCATAATGGTAAAGTTTTGAAAATTGAGATATGCATCTGAAAGCTTACATTGGCTAAAATACAAAAGCTTTCCAATGATGTATGATTTGTGCGAGCATAATATTTGTTCAAAATACAACTATTTAAATATCTAGGTTATGAGGGTTATGCATATTGCTTATCAAAAATTAAGTTTTGATATACTTACAGAAGAAAGTTTACAAAAATTTCATGTAAGATGAGATTTACTTAAAATTCTAATGATTTTGGCATAAAATAAAAGTCATTTTCTCCCATAATATGTATTTTTTTGGCTATTGCCTTAATTATACCAATGCAGCATGAATCTGGTTTTGTGTTCCAGGGTCACTAACTTATTGCTTATTTTAAAAAATGAATTAAAAGAATTGAATTTTATTGAAAAATTAATCACCTGGTTTGATATTTTGTCAGTTCTGTGATTTTTAAGCTCTAGTCATACCATATTCAGCCATAGAATATAATCTGCACTATACACACAGTAGTAATAAAAAGTACTGTATTGTAATTGATTCTGTGTAATCTATTCTGACAATTATTTAGAAGAACTTTATATTTTGACTGCTTTATATTTTAATTCTTGTATATTTTTTTCTTTTTTCAGACATCAAATTTCAAAAGGAATGGTTACTTTGCTTGATATTCTCCAATGTTGTTTTTGTGCTGGTAACTATCATAATTCTTGCTAATCGCTGCATACACTGGAGAAAAAGGCTCAGCGGTAAATACTATACAGACACTATAATATGCAAAACTTTTAAATATTCAATCACAAATGTTTATGTCACAAATGTTCTGCACATTTTAAAGGATCTGAAAATGTAGCATCTCCATCATGTGAGGTAATTTATTATTATTCTTATAAAAATGGAATCTGGTAACATTTTGCGATAAGCTTCCTTTAACACTGTTTGATGCATTACCAACAATAAGCAATATTCAGAAATGAAAATCGTTCATTTCCGTTATAAATAATATTACCAAATGCAAATATGATTTTATATTTGAATATTTGGAAATCACTGACATGGAGTCTTATTGGAAAATGTTATTAATGTCTACAAAATCCTACTTCTAACCCAATGAATATTACAACTACATTAATAAAAATGTGATTTGTTTCTTAAGCAGAAAAAAAAATTATATATGTATATTATTATATATATAAATTATCATGTATTTCTCATTTAATTTTTTCAGATTAGAGATTCAGATGTGAATTATGCAGCTGTGAGTTTTGCCTCTGCTCCTTTGACAAGAAGATCAAACGACAGACAAATGGCTGAATACAGTGAAGTGAATTTAAAGTCAAGAGATTACATGATTTAACAAAGCTATAAACTTTTTACAAAAAAGGAAAACATATCAGACTTGACTTTTTTAATGTAGAGATTATAGAGTTCATCTTGCCTCACAAAGGTAGAATGTGATCTTCACTTTTGTGTGTTCCACTGTATAAATATATTTAGTGCTTAAAGATAAGTTACGTGTTTGTAAAAGGTAGAATCTGCTGAAACAAGCACACTTTATTGAGGATATAATGTTGACTGTGAACTGTTACTGCTTCATGACAAAAATGTTTCAGGTTACATTATCCATAATGATTTATCAGTATTATAAATTTGGTTGCCAAATTCAAAAATGAGTGAAATGTGAATTATTTGTCTTGTAACTTAAAATAGCCATCAATGCATTTCTGTTTGTATATTGGATTCTAATGTTGTCTGCTGCTTTCCTACCCTGTAAAAAAAAAAAAAAATTACAGTTTATTTCCAGCAGCTGGGGTGCCGAAAAAAAACTTAAAATAACAGCTGTTAAATTACAGAATTGTACTGTAAAACAACAGCTGTTAAATTACAGAATTGTACTGTAAAATAACAGCTGTTAAATTACAGAATTGTACTGTAAAACAACAGCTGTTAAATTACAGAATTGTACTGTAAAACAACAGCTGTTAAATTACAGAATTGTACCGTAAAATAATGGCTGTTAAATTACAGAAATTTACCATAAAATAACTGACATTAAATTACAGAAATTTCCTTACATTTAAATTTCTGGTAAATTTATGTAATTCAACCTCTGTTATTTTACAGTACATTTCTGTAATTTAACGGCCGTTAATTAACGGGACAGTTTTTTTTCCCGTTACAGATTTATTTTTTTTACAGTGTATGATTCAGCTTCTTTTATTTCTACAAGAAGATTTTTCTATAAAGAGAAAATAGGGAATGAAATTTTTTTATATTTTCACACATATCAGAACAAAAGTGTAGTTTATTGACTGATCTTGACATATAAAAAAAATCTATTGATGAACCTGTTAAATATACATAATAAAAAAAAAGGCCTAAATGTTTCATAACTGGATATTAATATCAACTGATAATGTTACAGAATATGGCTATGGCTATTTGAATAAAATACCAACTTGACTAAAATAAAACAAAAAAATTAATCCACACGTTTTATTTCTTCATTCTGTTTTGCAAAACATCACATTATCTTCCACACTTTTTATTTTAACCTTCACATTTGTTGCATCGGCATCTACAGTATCACATAGACAGAGAGAGGCCTTCCTAAAAAAAGATCCACCTTCACTTTTTTCATAAATGATAGCTTTTCACCAGCCTGGTGTCCACATGAATGATTTTGCAGTCATCATTTATTTGTGTCAAGGGGAAGAGCTTCAAAATCTACCTGCAGACATCATCATACGTCATCGTGAGCTCTTCATATTCAGATTGCGACTGCTGTAGTTATTCCAGTTGCTTTATTTTTTGGTATTCTCTCTTTAGGAAGTCACTGAAGGGAACAATATAATGTTATCGTAATGATATAATGTGGCAATAAGATCATAACTGTACTGTGTATTTACACCGTGGCCATATTCACCTATGTAAACACAAGAAAACAACATTAACGTTATAAGCCACACTGTAAAAAGTGATTAGTTACTTAAAGCAAGTAAACCAGTTGCCTTAAAAGCAGCAAGTTGACTTCACAAAGACAATATAAGTAAACCCATTGTAACTTGGAACTGTTGCATTACATACAACTTAATTTTTATAATTATGCTAATTGTAATCATTTTTTAAAGTCAACTAATCCCTTTTTACAGTTTGACACTATTTTAGCATGTCTGTTTTCAAAGAACTATTGTAATTATTACAATATTACATATTTGGTGCTTCATTAAGTTTATAAAATCTACAATTATAGCCTGTATTGAATTTAGAAGACACGCTGGAGTTTGGAAGAGCAGATTCATTTTTGTTACTGTATGTCTTTTGCTACAGAAAAGCAGAAAAAATTAAATTTATAATAATAAAGGTGTAGTGGAATCGAGTGATTAGTTTATATTTTAAAAAAAGTGAGCAATTTGCATAATTAGATCAACAGTTCCAAGTTACAATGGGTTTACTTACATTATTTTTTTTAAAGTCAACTTGTTGTTTTTAAGGCAATTGGTTTACTTGCTTTAAGTAACTAATCACTTTTTACAGTGCAGACACTGTAAAAAGGTCATTCCCAGCCACTAGACTTTTCTGACAGGGTATTTGAGTGTCATTGAGTGACAGATGTAAAAATATGTTTTGGGACTACTATACAAGAGTTAGTATTATGGATTCTAGATAGAGACATTTAGCTCTTTTTTAAAAAAAAAAAAAACAATTTCTTATAAAAAGCATGACCGTAAAACACGAGTGCCATTATGGATTTATTAAACACATGCTTGTTTGTTGTAAAAATGTGTAATAATGCCAAAAATTACTAATTACTTCTTACTTGTGTGTGCCATGTTGCCTTGTAGCTAGCGTATTCTGGGAAATATTTGTAGTCTTTGGTTTTTAGTGTGTTTCTGGAAAATCTTAGTTTCAAGTGCTATCTAGTCCTTCCCCTTAGCCCTTTGCCTTCAAGCTAAAGAGAATTGGGACACCCCAACTCCTTCATGTGAATGCGCAAAACAAGGGGTGGTAAGGGGAAGGGCTATGGGGTAGAATTAGGATTGGGCCTAAAGCTGCAGTCACACTGGGCTTTGTGTGTGCGAAATTCTGTCGTACTGCAATGCGAAAAGGGGCGGGATTAAACAAGATGTTTAGACATTAAAAAAACAAGCGATTGCTCCATGTTTTAAATTTCTGTCCAGAGAGGTTATGTTTTGATCCTCGATTGGTCTCACGCAGTCAAGTGATGCGATTTCGCAGGTCAGAGTTCACCAAGCTTTAACGTTGCACCGCAGCGTTTCCGATCTGATGCATTCGCGTGCGTATGAATGGATGTCTATGGGAAGAAAAGTCAAGTGTGACTGCAGCTTTAGTCTATTTAATTAAGTCCTGGGACTACCAATAAAAACTAACCTGTAGCTAGTGGGGCAGGGCCGAGAACCATAGGAGTGATTTCAGGCCAGTGATGAAAATGTTAAATATTAAAGGAAGGATAAAAGCAGGAGTGACGTCAGTGAAATTATGAGAGGGGACCAGGCCCGGCAAGTAGGTGTTGATGCAGCCTGGAGAGGGATTTATGTTGTAAGTAGTCTGGGTTTAGGGCTGGTTTAGGTGTAGTAGACATTAATAAAACACAACAGGTTAATGTGAGGTTGCAAAATATCTGTTAATTAATACTTTCCGTATTTTGTGATTCACAACTGTTTTTTGGTTTATTTAGAGTGTGAATTGCATTACGGGATGTTGATCTCTGTCGGTTTTTGAAAATTCAACTCTACCCTTTAACAAAGTGACTTTCATTGACATTTTAGTCGTTTGGAAAAATTGTATTGTGTAAGACATAATATTGTCACACCCTTGGCTTGTTCCTGCTCCACCAATCACCACTCTCCCTTACAAACCACCACTCACCAATCCCGCCAAACATCACCAGCCTTCTAATCATCTGCACCTGTTCCCCCTTCATCAAGGACACTATAAAAACCTACCGCATTCTTCCACTCACTCGAAGTCGGATGGTTGTCCTTATCTTCGCTCCTTCGTCTTCTCTTCTTCCATGGATGTTCCTTATGTGCCTTCGGGTCCTTAATCTACTGATCAAGGGAAGTGATTACTCTCATATGGTGTTAACTTGAAGATCTACCTGTACCTGATGACAAGAACGAACTGTGTGTAAGATCGCTAACATCAGATGTTTACCTTTTATGAGCCGTTGAAGATCGCTAACAGTCATAACACCACTCTCCTGCTTCCTCACTTTGATTCAGTGACTTGTTTTGAATAAAACTCATAAAACCCTTGTCTACTAGCATGACAAATATGTAAAGAGAAATAAGTCTGCAAAATAACAGAAGACGTACTGGCAGTTTATTATAAGGTTTTTGTACAGTGTTTCACAACATTAACGCAGACAATATCACTTTAAACTGTTAAAAATGTTTATGAAATTCACTTTTCAGTAATATTTAAGGTTAAAAGTTGTTGGAAAACTGCTAATTTGTGGATTTTTTTTTTTTTACAGTGTGGGTTTAGGGTTTGTGTAGATGTAGCCATTAATAAAACAATCAGTTGGACTCCTGTGCGTCATGTACAAAACATTAAATAAGTTAAAACTCCTGGAGGTTTGTTCATCTCTCTTAAAGCTAAATTTGAAGCTGGCTCTGACCTCCGTTTAGACCCTTCTCAGGCCTGGAGTTTGTGTTTTGTTGATTATTTAAATTCATAAATGTTAGGTTGGTTGCTAAATCGTACAAATTAGATCGTATGAATTCATTCGAATTAGCCACTAAATCAAAAAGTTACGAATTGCCGTGAGATTGTGTTGGGTTTTCCACCTTCACCTTTCATTGAAACACAAGCTCAAACATGTTTTACATCGCTTTGTGTTTAACAAAATGTTCCTACCAGGCTTAGAAGAGGTTTCCAGGAATGTTAATGCAACAACATTTGTTCATTTGCCTTCAAACAACATAATTTTCCTTGCCTCCTCAAAATTACTTCATTTCTTGTCACCTAGAAAACCTTTCAGAAAGGGCTATTGGTGCATGTCTTGTTTTTCCTCTGCTTATGTCTGTTCTGCAATCCAATCAGTTTCCGATGGAAGAAATCATGCACCGCCACTATGTTTTTTTCCCCCTCAAGTGGATGTATGTCATGATAGAGGAAAAAAAAGGACAATCTTTTGTTTCAATGTGACCTTAAGAAAAGGGGATTTTTAAAAACTACTTCAGTGAGTAACAATAAGTACACAATGGCTGACCCGAGGTGTGCACGTGCTTATTCCTTCTTATTAACTTGTGAAATACATACAAGAAAATTAACAGAAAATTCGAAACATAATATTTTACTAAATATGAAAAACATATACAAAAGGTCAATGCAAGGTAATATTTTAAAGCAATTTTACAAATTCTGTCTCCTGTAATGTACAATAAAAAGTAGGTCGGAACTCAGGTTAGAAAATGACATTTAACAAGTCCAGAAAATGTGCATGTGGTTTCTAAAACAAAAAACGTGACCTTTTGGGCTCTTTTATTTGACTTCCTTTTATCTAGCAGCCATTTTGCCTGCAGTTTCAAGTGGTTTGTCTCCTCTTTGTGTTTAGTTCCTCTTAGTGGTGTAAATTATGTTTGTTATACACTGTAAGTAGCTTTTCAGAATCCTAGATTCCACAGAAAATGTATTAACAAAAAGGACAATACACTTCAACTGTAGTAAATTTACTTGCGCGCTCACGTACACACACACACACACACACAGAGACATGTTGTTTAATAGATTTGATATCAGATAACAAACCCACATTATTTCCTCCTGCTAAAACTGATCAAAGCATGTTGTTTTTTTGCGGTCAGTTGCAAAGAGTTTCTTAGCTTTGCTCAAAACAGACTTATTCAAGTCTGTCTTGGTTTGAAAGTGACCAATCACGTCAAATGCAAATGCATTTTCACACATCCATTGCTTCAGACATGATCTTTTGGGTCATTTTGATGTGTTGGGCACGTAAGTAGCTTTTTTACGTCTCTTTTGACTGTTTAAACATGCTTATTTATTGTTCATACATCATTTTGATTGTTAACATCTCACTGATTTGTTGTAGCTGGAGTCCAGTCTAATCACTGTGCTGAAATTGTCTCATTACAAACATTTCAGCTGGGAGATGATGTTATCATCAAATGCTTCCCTACAAATATTAGTTTGAGCAACACATTAATTTGGTTTAAACAAAGCACTGGACAGATCCCAAGGGTAATCACAATATCATACAATCAACTGAATAAACGCATGTTTGAAGATGAATTTAAAGATGGGAGATTCAGTATTTTACCAAGTGAAGACTCTTTTCACCTCAAGATCACAGCTACCACCAAGCAGGACACTGGAATATACTACTGCGGGACGGTGTTCTTGAATTTACTACGATTTATCTCTGGAGCACATCTGATGCTACAAGGTAAAATATATTCAAATACTGTTCTGTGAGGGAATAGACTATTTTATCCATATAACATCATATAATTTGCTATTTCCAAGGAACTGAGTATCAAGACGTCAACATGGCATGTGGAAAGAGACCAGCTGTGAATGGAACCACTGTTAAAAATGCTGGTAATTCTTTTAATTGCTATAATTCAGTAAACAATGTCGCCTTAATAGCTGTAGTTCAAGATAATGATTTATACGCTTAAGCCACACTGAACAATAAAATATATTTACAGTACTATGACCTTTTATGTGAAGCTGCTTTGACACAATCTACATTGTAAAAGCGCTATACAAATAAAGGTGAATTAAATTGAATTGAATATCCTTGCATTATATAAAAATATCAAACAAGATGTATGCAAAAAAAGAGTGCAATTTTATGAACTAGTTTTTCTTCAGATTTATTTATTTTTTGTTGGTTAATGAACTACTTTACAACTCATTTAAAAAGTCCTTTGCATTTGAATCACTATTAATATTTTATTATGCTTTGATATTTTATGTAATGCACTGATTTACTTAGACATTAGCTTATGTGGTCAAGTCAGTTTTGAATTTTGGAAAAGAATCTGCACAACACATAACAATAAAAAGTCATTCTAATTCTGCCAACACGTTGTTTTTAAAGAACTTCTCTTTTTCAAAGCACTCTTTGCTTTATTTTTATTTTTAACATTCTTTTATTCCTTTTCCTCCATTTCAGATGACATATTCCAAAAAGAATGGCATCCTGTGTTACTTTGCTTGCTATTTTCCAATGTTGTTTTGGTGGTGGTAACTATCATAATTATTGCTGATCACTGCAAACACTGGAAAAAAAGGCACAGAGGTAAATACTATATACACACACAATGTAATATCAGAATATGCAGTACTATTGAATATTCAATCACAAATGTCTGTCAAAATTTAACAAAAATATTCTGCACATTTTATTAAAGGACTTGAAATGGTTGCATCTCCATCATGTGAGGTAAAGTGTTTTTCTCTGTTTTCATTTTCATTGACAAAAATAGATACATAAAGTAAAATCTTTGCAACAAAGGGATGGATCATATATCAAAGTTCACCCACCCTTCTGACACAAATTAAATGCTTGTAGAAGGTCTCATATAACCTGCATCACCCAAGCAGACAAAGTAATTATAAAATGAATAATGAAATGAAATAAACAAAATCAACATACAAAATTGCTGTAAAATTTACAGTATTACTGGCAGTTTTGTTTGCCAGTAATACTGTAAAATGTACAAGTGCACTGTAAATTACCAATCACAGTTGTGTTGTAATTTTATAGCACAATTATAATTAATAATTTACAGGGCACTTGTAAATTTTACAGTATTACTGGCAACCATAATTGCCATTAATACTGTACATTCTACAGCATTATTTTAAAGTGTAGTCTTGTGAAAATCTATAGCAATTTACTCTATCTGCAAACATATTGTGACTGGTTTTCAAATATTGTTAAAATGCGCAATTTGTTGCTTAGTGTGAAGCTTAGCTATTCTACATGTGAGGTCATTTATTATTATTATTGTTGTTGTTGTTGTTGTTGTTATTATCTAAATATTAAATCGGGTAAAACTTTGGAACATGTTTTAATTATTTAAGGCTGGTAAATGCAGTATTAACAATCAGTAATAATCAGAAATGATCAACAAATAATTTGCAGCACCTTTGTTGATATTAATTAACTAAAGAACTAGTTCATGTTTGTTAAGGTCCAATAAAATAATATTATCTAATGCAAATTCGATTTTACATTTACATTTAGTCATTTAGCAGACACTTTTATCCAAAGCGACTTACAAATGAGGACAAGGAAGCAATTTACACAACTATAAGAGCAGCAGTGAATAAGTGCTATAGACAAGTTTCAGCTGTATTTTAATAATGAATAATTAGAAAAGATATGGAATCTTATATTAACGTGTTATTTTATACTGTCATGGTTATAAGCCAGTGAATATTCCAACATGTATAAAAATGAGATTTGTCTCAAATAGATTCTATTATATATTCGAATGTTTTATTTTATGTTTTTTTTTTTTTCAGATTAGAGATTCAGATGTGAATTATGCAGCTGTGAATTTTGCCTCTGTTCCTCCGGCAAGACGATCAAACAACAGACAAATGGCTGAATACAGTGAAGTGAATTTAAAGTCAAGAGATTAAATGATTTAACAACACAATTATTTTTAATATTTTTTTTAAAGTTCAGCTTGCCTCACGAATTTAGAATTAGATTTTTAATTGTGTGTGTTCTGCTGTATATAGAAGTATATAGTTTAAGTTTAAGAAGTTTAAGGCTTTTTTAAATGTAGACTCTGTTTAAACAATCACAATTTGAGGCTGTAATGATATATATTCTCCAGTATAAAGTTACTGTCACAGTGACTACTGCATGGCATAAATTCTAAACTTAAACTACAGTTTTATCAGCATCTCATCAGCATCATGGGAATGTCAATATCAACTGATAACATGTTATAGAATTATAATTCATGGCTATTTGAGTAAAATAACAACTTGACCAAAGTGAAACTATAAATTGACCCTGACTTTTAATTTGTTCTACAGTTTGGTCTAGAAAATGTGTATGTGGTTTCTAAAACATGAAAAAAACATGACCTGTTTGTCTCTGAATTGTTGTTCTTTCATCTAGCAGCCAAATCAACTTAAGTTTTACTTGGTCTGACCGTCTAACTTATGTTTGTTGAGTAAAATCCAAAGTTCCACTGATGGTGTGTGTGTGTGTGTGTGTGTGTATATACATATACACACACACCATACCTAGTAAGGTGCACCTTACTAGTACTAGGTTGGACCCCTTTTTCACCTTCAGAACTGCCTTAATCCTTTGTGGCATCGATTCAACAAGGTACTGGAAATATTCCTCAGAGATTTTGCTCCATATTGACATGATAGCATCACACAGTTGCTGCAGATTTGCCGACTGTACATCCATGATGCGAATCTCCCATTCCATCACATCCCAAAGGTGCTCTATTGGATTGAGAACTGGTGACCATATCCATTCCTTTAAGTCACTTAAATCACCTTTCTTCCCCATTCTGATGCTCGGTTTGAACTGCAGAAGATCGTCTTGACCATGTCTACATGCTGAAATGCATTGAGTTGCTGCCCTGTGATTGGCTGATTAGAAATTTGCATTAGTGAGCAATTGCACAGGTGTACCTAATAAAGTGACCGGTGAGTGTGTGTGTGTGTGTGTGTATGTATATGTATATGTATGTATATGTATGTATATGTGTATATGTATATGTGTATATATATGTATGTATATGTGTATATATATGTATGTATATATATATGTATGTATATATATATAAACCTCAGTGAAGTACTTGTGCTATTAATGTAATTAAAAAAGGAAGTTTTTTTTATTTGATTTGAAGTTTGATTTATTTTTATCTTAATGAAAAATGGAAAACAGTGTGGTGATTTATTTTTGTCTTGAAACAAGTTGCATGTGCTCACACACGCACATGTGTTGTTTATGCAAGGCATAAGTCGTGTGATGACAAGCCCATATTATTTCCTCCTGATAAAACTGATCAAAGTGTGTTTTTTTGTGGTCAGTTGCACAGAATGTCTTAGCTTGCGCTTCAGTCTAGTTTTGTGGTATTTGTTCAAAGCATTTGCAGACCCCCAGTTGTTTCCCTTTCAGCATGTGTCAAGCTGACCTGATTTATGTTGTATGTGTTTGTGCTACCAATGACCTTTTGCGAAAAACAAAACCACAGGCCTACACAGAAGCAGGAGAAAACTGAGAGATGCAAAAGTAGTCAAAACCAGAATGCTCGCAAACAAACAAACAAACAACAATAACTGATAGCAGTATCACTTTCAGTATGCAATACTCATTCCTCGCTATTTCGTTATAGTTTTAAAATATTTTTATTTGGCAGGCTCTATAATGGCAGGAAGTGCAATTTTGTAATGTTTAATGGTATTTTAATGTGAAACTTTTGTCATTGTTCATTTAAGTGACATCAGATATGGATACTTAAAGGGATAATTCACCCAAAACTCAATATTCTGTCATCGTTTACTCAGCCTTTATTTCTTCCAAACCTGTTTGGTTTTTATTCTTCTGTTAAACACAAAATAAATGATTTTGACGAAGGCTGGAAACCTGTAGCCATTGACTTCTATAGTATTTGTTTTTCCTACTATGGATGTCAATGGTTACAGGTTTCCAGCTTTCTTCAAAATATGATCTTTTATGCTCTACAGATTAAAGAAATTAATAATGGTTGGAAAATTCACACTTAAACAAAGATCTGTCATTATGTTCTCACCCTCATGTCATCGTAAAACTACGTTGGTGATCAAACAGTTTTAGTTTCCGCTGACTTCCTTTTTGTCCAACTGTTCATCGTAAACATTTTTCCAAATCTCTTGTTTGGCAATTAACCAAAATGCAACCAAATACAGAAAAAAAACTTATTAGAAATGTGAAAAAATCTAAATCAGTGCTGTAATTATTCATCATGCAAAAATTAAAATGCAAATCTTTATGCTTTTGCTCCCATTTTTATGAGCTGAATTCAAAGATCTAAAGTCTTTCTATGTACACACAAAGGTCTATTCATCTCAAGTATTGTTCATATATTTTGCTATATCTGTATTAGTGAGCCCTTCTTGTGCTTTGCAGAGATAATTATCCACCTCACAGATGTAACATATCAAGATGCTGATTAGACAGCATGATTATTACACAGATGTGCCTTAAGTGTGGCTCACATATTTTTTTCTTGTTTAATAATCCTAAACAAGTGTAACTAGTCAGGCCATGTTCACACGTACTGTATATGGGTATTTATATAAACTGGGTTTTCCCTGCTTTCATTTTTTTCTTCAGGTAATCTTTGTCCAGATGGCAATGCAACAACACACTGTGATGCATGCTATGGACATGTCAAACCAACAGGTAGCGATAATGACACTTTTATGTTGGATTCACGCCAGATGAGGAATTCAAAATTTTGCATGAGTAAATTACAAACAAATCAATGCAGACGTGAGAACAGAGGCGGATTATAATCCCAAGGGTGAATGACATGAAAAAGGCTAGGCAAGGCAAGTTTATTTGTATACACAATGGTAATTTAAATACACAATGGTAATTTAAAGTGTTTTACATAAACAGGAATAAAAGAAACAAGAAAATAAAAGCGAAGAAGAGATTTAAAAACCATTAAAACAGATAAAAACGGATTAAAATGTGTTAAACGGGTTATATAATATTGAAAGTATTCATTCAGTAAAGGCACAGCTAAACAGGGGTGCGTTTCCCAAACAACGACGTAGCTCGCGGCTGAACTATCATAGTACGATGCATCGTTTGGGAAAAGAACGATGTAGTGATGTGTGTTTCCCACAACGCATAGTTTCTCTGTCGCAGATCCATCGCTTGAACCATGTTAGTTATAACATAAAACGCTCATAATGACGTTCTAAACTGGGTGGAGTAACTACTTCCTTAGAGAAGAACCCCATCATTTCTTTGTGCAAATTATTTTGTTTTACACACATACGCGTTTAAAATAAAATCCAATATTAGATTTGGCAAAAACATGCACTTGCTTTCCATAATAACTGAAATATATGTAAATGGCACATATAGAGCCTATGTTACCTTTCCAAATATTATTGAGAATATGACATATCCTATTCTAAAATATAAAATCACTTACAAAAGCTAACATATATAAATCATATGAATAAATAAACAACGAGGCTATTTATTATAAAATGAAATGTAATATTTATTATGTATTAGAAATGAAAAAATCATACTTTAATAATAATATTAAGATTATTATTATTATTAAATATTGTTTATTTATTTTTTATGTTTTAGAAAAGTCTACTTTTACAGTTTGATGCTTGTAAACCACAGCCGAAAGTTCTTACCAGTAGGTCCATGTCATATACAGTACAGATACTTATAACCTACTATAAATTAAAATAATTAACGTATGCTTTTTGTTTTCATAAGCTTTGGAGACGTAACATAAATTCCGCTTTTAAATAATAGGTCACCTATAGCTTTCGCCATGAGGCTGTGTTCAAAATGACATCAATGTTTTCAAAGTGCACTGCGAAGGGAGCGCAATTGTAAACATGAAGATCGCTAAAACTGAACTGTAAAAATACGTTGAAAGCAAATTACACCTTGAGATGACCTTAATTTACATTTACATTTAGTCATTTAGCAGACACTTTTATCCAAAGCGACTTACAAATGAGGACAAGGAAGCAATTTACACAACTATAAGAGCAGCAGTGAATAAGTGCTATAGACAAGTTTCAGGTGTGTAAAGTCTAAGAAGCAAAGCATTAGTAATGTTTTTTTTTTTTTTTTTTTTGAAAGCAAATTACACCTAAGAGAGATGATCTTAATGCTTTTTTTAAAATCATTCCAACTTTGAATGTAAGAATGTTCTAAATGAATAGGGCATAGGGGGGATAAGCGGGAATAGAACACAGCCAGGAACTATGTTTCTAACTACAGCTCCAGAGGTGTAGTTGCGAGTGCTCACGTTTGCTTCAGTGTTTGGATGTGAACACAGCCATCTTGACCAATCATAAAGCAGAAAACAGTGCACACGCTGATGTCATGAGGCGAAAACTCCAGTTGTAGTGTCCACGCGAACGCCACACAGTAGTTTTGAAAAATCTTAACGTCTTAAAGTATCGGTCTCAGTAACCTGACGTTGCATTTTCTTGTGGACAAACAGTGTAGAAATAAGTGTAGTTTAGAAAATACCCATGTTCGTGTGGACAGGGCCTCAGACTGCACGAATATGATCCCCATTTCACAGTCATATGCAAATCTTGAGTTCTTCTGGGTCACTGTGGATTGATGAGTTGTAGACCAGGGGGTGGGGGTTTATGAGTGATTGTAGACTGAACGACAATGAAGATGTGGCAAAAATCTGTCGTGGAAATCTTATGTCGGTATGTCTGAAGTTTTTGCGCTAATTGCGTCATTATCGCAGCAGAAGTCACACTGCAGTGTCTGAAATCTTCTTAGACTGCCAGAACTTCGTCAAAGAGAAAGTTTGATTGCAACGGCTTAAGCAGCCGTCAGTGAACATGTCAAACCAACACTCATAGACCACAGATTTGAGCCTAGGATTTAATCACACAGCAGGATGCCACAGATGCAAGTTTTAAGGCAGCATGAAGTTAGTATTCTGACTGCACGAGTGTCTACCAGAGTTGCTGCCCCTGATTTAAATGTTTCTTCCTTAACCATGAGCCATATCAAAAGCATTTCAGATTATTTGGCAGTCATTCAACTGGAGTTACAACTGCAGATCATGTGTAACCACACCAGCTCATTACCTCCACATTTGAGGTTTTGGCAACAGTGTAAAGAAATAACCACTATTGTGCTGTCTTTTTACATTACGATTGTAATTATTAATTTACAGTGCACTGTGAAAATGTACAGTCTTACTGGCAAACAAAATTGGCAGTGAGTTACTGTAAACTACAGGATTTATGTTTACAGTGTAGTTATGTAAACCCTAATCAAATTTTTTTTGTAAATGTAATGGAGATGCTGTTACGACCCTGGTCTAGGGTCAAGGCCGCAACATAAAAGAACACCCGACAAATAAAATTCACTTTTAATAACCCCTTTGTGTAGGGTCTCTTTATTTGTCTTTTTTTGTCTTTTTTCTTTTTTATCACCATGAAAAACGTGAAGCCAAATACCTCGGGGTGAACCCACAGAAAAATAATAAACAAAAATACACTAACTAAACACCCAAATGAAACTTACTACACCTAATAAAACAACAGAAATAAAAATACAAAATTCACACTTAATCTCCCTAACTAACAAAAAAACAGGTGAAAATATTTACAAAAAAGAAAAGTGGCGTCCAACCCCTACTGCCTCTTACCGTGTATCTATTTACAATATTGACAATCAACAAACACACAAACAAAAATAATAAGAAGGGGAAACACGGATGGGTATACAACACAAAGTCAACACTAGTACAACAGCATGAGAAACACAATCAACGAAAACAACTTAACAACAGGAATAACTTTATCACAATCTCAAACAACACGCCAACAAAACTCACTCTCCCGCCCTACGCCCGTTGTTCTCTTTTTAAAGGACGCCCTGGGTTACTTCATCCAATCCCGGGGCACGTCGCCTGCGTAGTTAGAGCGGGGCCTGCAGGTGAAAAGAGGGAGAGAGAGAGAGACAAACACACACACAAACAAACACACCTGCCAACGCAACAATGCATTTTCTGATGTGTCTTAAAAAGATCTTTTAAAATGTTTTAAAAAACCTTAAAAAACAGGTTTTTATATATATTTTCAATCAGTAACCTTGCAGAAACCCTGTGTAAAAATGTACAAATAATGCCACACTAGCCTTCATGTCAGTGTTCTCATAAGTCATCATGCAAGTCAATGTCTGACTTTGACATTAAAATAAAAAATAAAAATCAAACAAAAACAAAACAACTTGTCACTAAATTCAGCACCACGGAGAGGGACAGTATTTTGCAAATGCAGCAAAATCTTCAAGTTCATATGATTGGAATTATCAATAAAATGGAGTCATTGTTTATTCTTCTTTTATTTATCAAAAATCAGTTTGAGTTTCTATTTTTGCTGAACGCAAGAAGTTCTTTTGAATAATGTTGGAAAACCTATAACTATTGACATCCATAGTTTTTGTTTTGTTTTTATAGAAGTTAATGATTACCGGTTTCTTCAAAATCTCATCTTTTGCGAGAAAAAAGAAACTCTTAAAGGTTTGGATTGACTTGAAGGTGAGTATATAGAATGTAAATGTTAATTTTGGGTGAACTATCCCTTTAAATCTTCAGCATATCTTTTTACTCCTCTGCTAGACTGCTCTGAGGTTCATTATCACTTGTATTCATCTCACAACATACCAGCCATTTAATTTTGTGCCTCATATGTAATTTTCACAAGTGACTTTTATAGTGGCTTAGATTAATTATATTGGTTTCTATATTGGTGTAAAGATTAATTCATTGTTTCAAGTCCCATACAAGCACTCTCCTACCTGTGTATACCTGTATATGTTTATACAACAGTTCTGTCTGGTTCTTGAATCTGATTGGCTGATAGCCGTGTGATATTCCGCCAGTAACAGTGCTCATACAGCCTCTTAACTCTTCACCCTTGTGTATGACTCCGCCCCCATACAGCAACAAGCAAAGGACACTCTACAGTGTGACAAATATTTCTGCTGTTGGTCAACATGTACTTTTGAGGCTTTTATAGTCAAGAATGTAGTTATTTAGATTGCAACTGTGCAGTTTATTTATACGGATAGTGCTTATTTTAAGATATGTATAATTTTCGAGAGACAGTACGTTGGCTGCCTTTAGCCTTTAATTGAGCAGTACAAAGACGGTTGATGTTGTTCATCCACAAGATGGCGACAGATACCGCATAAGCCCTCAGAGGATAAAAAATTGTGTAATTTTAAACTACAGCTGATGAAATCATTATAAAAGTGGTAAATTACTTGCTAAGTCAATCTCTCTCTTTTGTATGTTGTAGTGCTGTATTTATACCATAGTAATTGTAGTGTATTGAGTGAGATGGGACTTTTTGAGTTACTTTTTGGTTGGCCATCTGTTTGTTTGTAATGAGTCTCCTGTTTTTGTTACTACAGACTAGTTCGGTAATAGGCAGAAAGAAGAAATGCCCGCATGTGTTTAGCATTTTTCCTTATCACAAACACAACAGTAATCTGGTAGTGATTGCGTTGCTTTGGCTTTTTCAGGGGTTAATTATTGTGATCTCCTGATGGCAACGGTGAAATATTGGGAAATCTCTGTAGACTGATGGAATTTCATGCCGTTCAGCCTTATAATCTTAAAACATGAGCAAAATCACCTGTTTTGCCATCACTTTAGTCATTACGCTAGAGAATCATTCAAATCTAGCTCTTTCTTCATGTTGTCCCAGCACAAATGAATTAAGTTAACTTAATTGTTTTTACAAATTTAAGTGAATTGAACATAAAACAATTAAGTTGTGTCAAACAAAACAAATCATTGTTGGTTCAACTCGTATTAAATAAGTAGTTTGAACAAGCAGTATAAATCATTTTTGTGTGTGTAACATATTTGAGGGCAGGGATTTGTGCAGGCAGATAACCAATTGAGTTACCTGATGAGTCACACACTGTACGTCAGAGAGTAGATTAATGCATTCAGCACAACATGCAGCCAGAAGAATCAAAGACCCAGAAAGAGCATTAAATGGATCACATCATCTACATGATGATCTTTTTCTTTCTTCATCAAGTCTGTAAGTACAAAATACCCAATTCAATCATTCACTTACTATTGTTATTGTTAAAAAAAACAACTTTACAGTATTTGTTTTTCCAGCAGGCAAAAATAATTGCACTGTTAATCAAGTGGATGGAGTTTTAACAACTCAAGAAGGGCACAGTGTGTTGTTACCTTGTCTTCTGTTAGAGGATCACCTACATCGTGTGATATGGTATAAGCAAGCTCTTGGAGAGAAACCTATCGTAATAGTGTCATCATATCACCACTCACAACCCAATGAGTTTTCCTCTGAGTTTAAAGAAACTCAGCGTTTTCATGCGGTGAGAAAAGCAGACAGTTTCAACTTAACCATTCGTAGGACACTGAAATCGGATTCAGGCACGTATTTCTGTGGCAGTGCCTTTGCCAACGTTGTTTTCTTTGGGACTGGAACAATTCTGTTGGTTAAAGGTGAGGTTTTACTTTTATTTTTATTTATTGTAACCCTAAAATCTGATTTAGGCACATATTTCTGTGCCAGTGACTTTGCAAATGTTCTTTCTTTTGGAACTGGAATGATTCTGTTAGTTAAACAGAAAGTTTTTAAACTTTTATTTGTATTTATTTTAACAAATTTTAACATAAAAAAGAAGTAAAAAATTGTGCTCAGAGCAAACAGGTAACCAGAGACATTAGATAAGCTCTTGCTGAATTCTTATACAGTTATTAAAGGTGAAGTTGAACTCTTTTTAAGATGGATGATTCCATTTATTGTCACTTGCATTTTCATACAGGTGAAGAACTCAGACCTGCTGTTACACAACACCCAGTACATGCTGTTATTAAGCCAGGAAGCAATGTGACTCTGGAGTGCTCTGTTAAAGGGAAAACGTGTGATAAAGGTGTGCAATCTGTTCACTGGTTCAGACAGAGTTCAAACACAACTCATCCGGGAATGGTTTATGCTCATGGAGAAACCAAAAATGAGTGTGCAGACTCCTCTGATACACAGAGCTGTCTCCAGAACCTTGCTAAGATGAATGTTGGTGTGTCTGATCCTGGAATATACTACTGTTCTGTGGTGACTTGTGATGAGGTTTTATTTGGAAACGGCACAACGTTGGTCATTAAAGGCAAGTATGCATTTTATGTGGCTTTCGAGGTGGATAAACAGTTATGTAATATATATAATATAATAATATAATAATATGTATATATGTATGTATGTATGTATGTGTATATATATATATATATATATATGTATGTGTGTGTGTGTGTGTGTGTGTGTGTATGTATATATAATGGCAATGCAGTGGAAAATCAAAATACAGTTAAAACTCCTGAAAAACAATTTGGAAATACAGAAAATTCCTTTGTGTTTAGTTAGTTCTTTGTACCTGGTTTGTATAGATTGACAGCAAATGTTTAAAGTGTTTATTAATATTTGCTATGAATTTGCAGTGATGACAAGTTTCTATGCTTCGATTAACTTAGATTTAGATGAAATTTAAGTTGGATCTCTACAAATATTTTAATATATTTTTCCCTATATACTGTATACCTAGTACTGGGTTGCGCTTGAAAGGGCATCATATGCTGGAATAGTTGGCAGTTCATTACACTGTGGCGACTTCTGATAAGGGACTAAGCCAAAGGAAAATTTATGAATATAATGGGCCCTATCATACACCTGGCGCAATAAGGCGCTATTTTCAGACCAGCGCAACCCCAATTTTCCATTTTGCGGCACGTTGTTTAAATAGCAAATCCATTTGCGCCACTTTGTGGACTCGTGGGTGTTCTGGTCTAGAAAGGAGATGTTTTAAGGCGCATTGTTGAGGCGTTGCTATTTTGAGGAACTAAAATAGACCACACCATTGACCAACTGAAAGTTGGTCTAAAGTCCAGCGCAGAGCACGTTAGTTGTGTGTTTTAAACACCTACACTTTGCTTAAAACATGCAGGATGTACAGCAAAACACAAATATCTTTACAAATGAAAAAAAAAAGAATTACAATGTTACAAAAATTATTTTCTACATAAGTATAAAAACCACTGCCTTCATGCCTTCTTCATCTCAGTGGGCTTTTTTCAGTTTATTTACGACAACTTGAATTTGTATAATGTTATTATTTTTATTAATATTATTTGTTATATGCATATTTATATTTTAATAAAAAAAAGGTTTAGATTAGTCCACCTGTTGGGTTTTGCAGACATAAGCATCAGTATATGGGGCATAACAATAAGACTTGTGTTTATATAACTCACCACACTTTGTTACTATTATTCATTTATTCATTTGCTAGAAATTAGAACTGAATTTATAAATAGTGTTGAAACAAATCTTTGTGCTTAACAAACGAAAAAAAAATATGTAGGCTAATGGATGTCTTTAGTGTAGTACGTACAACAGCGTTTCCTTACTCCACGAAAGTAAAGAAGTAAATAAAGAGCAAAAGTAAAGTGAAGAGAAAGTGGCCAAATGGAGGAGGCTCTATTTTTATCCTCGTGCTGCAGATGCTCTGTTTAATTGTTTTCTCGCTAGTGAAGCCATTAGTTTATCCACTTACAAAATCCGCAATGTAAATAGCAAATGCATCATGGCTCGATGCAACTGACACTTAAAGAGAATGAGAGATGAGACTGGGAGATGGGAGATTTGGTTTAATGCACATTATGCTCAAAACACACCCATAACTCATTAAGAGAATAAGCAAAACCCTGTTAGTCCATGCGCCAGGGTGCAGAGCGTATTTTACCATTTTTAAAATAGCAAAAGTAGATTCGAACACACCCTTAATGCTTTTGTGCCATTCACTTTAGACTTTGTGCCTATCGTTAAAATAGAGCCCAATAATGTAATAATGTCTTTGTTTATTTTGTGAAACCGGTGGAATCTAATAAGTTTGGCTTGTGGTAGTGTATTATTTTATTCTGGGAATTACATTTAATTCTGACGAATGCTATTGAACCCACTAAATGAATAAAGTTGCACTAATTAATTAAAGTTATTTTTTTCTTCTTCTCCTAGATGGATTTAATAGTGAAAGTATGCAGAAATGTATTTTAATTGGCCTCGCAGTGCTGTGTGCAGTCAGTCTTACCATCAATCTTTTGCTCTCTTTACCATTGAGAAGAAATGGTAATTATTTTATAGCAGTCTTCCAGCATAAGCTTTATAATTCTTCTGTTCTTTTTCCTCTACTTCTTCATCTTCTTATTATTACTATTATAGACTAAAAAGAAATAATGTTGATTATGTAATAACTCACGTGTAACCCATTTTATACTGACTTCAAACAGGTGGAAAGCCTCAGCAAATCCAGACTAATGATGATATTACAAGAGTGCAGGTTTGGAGAATCATATTAGCAAATAGCAGTTAATATAACATGTAATTTAATGTGAAAAAAACAAACACATTTCCTAATTCTTTCTTCTAGTTTCAGAACACAGATGATATTAATTATGCTGCCCTGAACCTTTCCTCAAAAAGAGGTCAGAGAAAGATGACCCTAGAGAAGACCCCAACGCAGACCGATGCTGCAAGATGAGATTTGAAACTTTTTAATGCTGATTGTCAGAATATATCACATTTATCACAGACAACAGTGATACTTTATTAATATTCTATATTTGTGTGATAAAATGTGGTAAAGCAAGTGGGGCATCTGCACTTTTTTCTCTGTGTTTTACATCTAACACTTGTGGGAAACTCATGAGTGGAAAGAAAATATTGTGCAAAATTATATAAAAGCATAACCACATCCTGTATGTGTGTATATAACAATGGCTGAAAAGTAGGGTGCTTATCCACTTCTGTAAGCTTTACTAATAGGATTTAGGTCAGCATTTTAAATGGGTTATTTATCGTATATGTGTCTCTAGACCACAAACCTAAGTTGCACAGGTATGGTTTTAAAATACATTGTGTGGGTCGATTATCAATGTTTCATGCCAAAAATGCAGAATATTAAGTAAAAATCATGTTATATTTAGTAAATTTCTATTTAATTTTTGATTTCTAATATGGATTGCTGAGAGATTCATTTGGACTACTTTGAAGGTGATTTTAAATATGAATATTTTTGAATATTGTGACTTTTTTTAACCCTCAAACTTTAATTGGGTCTTGTATATCAGCTTTCAGATGGTGTAAAAATCTCAATTGTACACGTATTATTGATACTTATAAGTGGTCTTGTGCTCACATGTGTTAGTTCTGCTATAAGAATAGGCTGAATCGTTATTCATATCATATTTAACATCTCAGTTTTACTAATTATTCCACCAAACTTCCAATAATTAATACTTTTGTTCCTATTTTGAGTAAAAATTATATTGAATGAAGAAAACTGTTAAGTGAGAGTTTCAGAGATTTGAAATGGCCTTTCTTTCAGATATTTTTTTTATTTATTTACAAGGTGAAAACTGGATATCATTTGCTGGAGCATGTAATAATGACAACCCAAAAATAAAGTACTAGTCTCTCTCTCGCTTTCGAAAAAGGTAAAAGGTATGTGGTAGGGGATACAGATATGTGCTTTTAAGTAAAATGTATAGACATATGCTTTAAAGGTACTTATATTTACTGTTTACCCACTCTTTACAGAAATAAACATTTTAACTATATTTTGTGTACCTTTTTTTCCTGAGTTTTTGACATGCAATAGAGGAAAATACGAAATGTACAATATAGTGTTCATTTAAAGTCACTTACAATATTTATGAATTGTGCAAATGCTTTTTTTGTATAGAGATTTAGAGTAACCTTTTATAAGCTAAACTTTTTGTTGCATTTATGTACAACAGGCAACTGAAAGTAATACATTTGATTTATGGCTCTATAATACAACATTTACAGGTAAATTGTAACTGTGGGAGTTGGGGTACAACGGAGGTGTGGGTGTTAGTCAGGCAGGCAATGGCCAAAACAGGAGCAAACGGTATCATGAGGGTAATCCATGGTCACAGGCAAAAATGTCAGTGCAGGCAGCAAACAGCATAAACAATAAACAAGGCATGGCAAGGCTAGACAGGAATAATGCTTGGTAATGTTGGTGAGCAAGACTCAGCAAAGTGTGTGTGTGTGTGTGTGTGTGAGGTAAATATAAAGTCCAGGTAATCAGTCAATTATAAGTTACCAGCTGTGTGTGTAATCTGGGAATCAGGAACTGGTGTGTGTGGGGTCATGATGGTATTTGTAGTCCAGTTAAGTAACAGATGTGTAGTACATGGTCGTGATCATGACATTTAATGTACAAAAGTGTACCTTTAAGGAAAAAAAAAATACTCTGGTAAAAGCTCTTTGCTTTACATTTACATTGTCATTTAGCCTACGCTTCTGTCCAATGTGACTTACAATAGAGGAGGTATTCAGCGATTCTACAAGAAGAGACAATACAAACAAGTGCTAATCATACAAAGAAACTGCTCAGTTTTGAGAGAGAGAGAGTACTTCGATAGGTGTTTTTTTTTATCATTTACTGGGGTTCAGGTGTTCTCGGAAGAGATGGGTTTTAGTTGTCATTTGAAGGATACCAGTGTATCTGCAGTCCAAGTGGGAATGGGAAGATCATTCCACCAGTGTGGAACATTGAAAAAATAGATTTTGGAAAGCCTCTACCTATAGCCTCTCTCCACTGGAGGCTACTGTAGACCTTCAAGAGCAGATGAAGGTAAGAGGCTGCAATGCTTTCATTTGAACACAGCAGTTTTTTTTTTATCATACTCATTATTCGTTTAAATGGTGAAATCTCTTTCATTACGCTAGCAGAAGGTATGGAAGTATACCTCAAAGAAATTCCTTGTGGATTTGTTTTGTGGTTCGTTCAACCAGATTTGCTATTATACCTTGTAGACATATTGTGTATTGAAGTGATGCTGTATATTCATCACATTTTAAGGTTGATTAAGGCTGACTTTCTGTTGTGTGAATAGAATACATGGGTTAGTTGTTGGTCCATCTACTATGAAGAAAAGTTCTCTTTCAATGAATATAGCTGTCCAGCCTGATCTCATGAGAAAACGTAAGTATTTTACGTTTTGTCAGTTTAGTGGCTAATTCGTACGAATTCATACGAGTTCAGTCGTATGAAATTGTACGATTTTAAAAAGGAGGCGTGGCACCTAACCCCACCCCTAAACCCAACCGTCATTGGCGGATGAGCAAATCGTACTAAATTGTACAAATTAGATCGTACGAATTAGCCACTAAATCAAAAAGTTACGAATTGCCGTGAGATTGTGTTGAGCTGTCACACTGGTAGACAAGGATGGTTATCTTTTATCAATTTTATTCAAAACAATGCACTTAATCAAAGTGATGAAGCGGGAGAGTGGTGTCAGAGCTGTTAGCGATCTTCTTCAACAGCTCGTAATGTAAACATCTGATGGAAGCGATCTCACATAGTTCGTTCTTGGGAACATCAGCAGGTGAGAATGCAGACAGCAAACACCATATATGAGTAATCACTTTCCTTGATCAGTGTGTAGGATCCAAAGGCACATAAGGAACATCCATGGAAGAAGAGGAGAAGACAAAGGAGCAAAGGTGAGGACAACCATCCGACTTCAATACCGGCCGAGGAATGAGAGGATAAGGTGAGCTTTTATAGTGTCCTTGATGATGAGAACAGGTGCAGGTGATTAGAAGGCTGGTGAGGGTGCATGTGGGATCGCGGGATTGGATGGATGTGGTTTGTGAGGGAGAGTGGTGATTGGATGAGCAGGAACGAGCCAGGGGTGTGACAATAGAGCCACACCAGTAGATCAGTTCATCAATAAAACGCCATGAGTGCAGAAGGCAGGCTCCATTTCCTCTCCATTTCTCAGAGGATCTACAGGTGTGAAATGCGTCTCTGTAAAAATTGCCATTTGATATTAATTTAACATTACAATTTTCTAGTTTAATGGTTGACCTGTCAAAAATAGAATGAAAAGAAAAATAATAAAATTAAATGATACAATCTACAGTCGAAGACAGCATTATTCGCCCTCCTGAATTATTAGCCCCCTTTATATTTCCCCCCAATTTCTGTTAAACTGAAAGAAGATTTTTTCAACTCATTTGTAAACATAATAGTTTTAATAATCTATCTTTGCCATGATGACAGTACATACTATTTTACTAGATGTTTTTCAAGGTACTATTCACTAGGTTAATTAGGCAAGTTAGGGTAATTAGGTAAGTCATAGAAGCAACAACAGCTACATTACGGTAACTGTTACTGAAACCAATAACAGCTTTTTTATTATAGAGCAGAAATGTAAAACATGGAGCAATCGCTTGCTTTTTTTAATGTCTAATAAGCTTGTTTAATCCCGCCCCTTTTCGCAGTGCCGCATGACAGAATTTTGCACACACAAAGCCCAGTGTGATCGTAGCTTTACAGCTAATCAAACTGTTAGGTGTTCTGCTATGATTGGTCGGGACCGACAACACCCTTTTTCCATTTTTCAACACGGCCCATGCTTTTATCAAATCATAAATCATATAAAAGAAAAGTGTTTGTATACTGCTGTATACTAAATGTATACTGTTGTACTGCTGTTTGATTGGGTGGGCTAGACAAATGTTTAAGTGGGTTCATCCCACCCCTGCCCATGCTTTGAGCCAGCCCTGCTCACAATACATTGCATGTGGGACATTAATTCAATTAGAACTACAAATGTTAGTGAAACATATTAACAAACATGGTGCACGGGACCAACTGTCAACAGTGTTGTGCGTGTGAATAGTTATTAATTGTTATTTGGTCATTATGCCGTGCATCTCTCTCACTTTATTTTGAAGAATGCTAAAAACCTGTAGACATTGACTTCCATAAAAAAACAGTTATTATCATGTTAATAGTTGCAGGTTTCCAGCATTCTTCAAAATATCTTCTTTTGTATATCTTCTTTTGTCAAAATATCTCCTTTTTTTTCAACAAAAACAACAAAAAAAAAACTTTTAGAGGTTGTTGCAACATAGGCTCATTCTAAAAAATGTAGCCCTATATACAGTTGAAGTCAGAATTATTAGCCCCCCTGTTTATTTTTTTCCCCAAATTCTGTTTCATTTTGTTTCTAAACATAACAGTTTTAATAACACATTTCTAATAGCGGATTTATTTTATCTTTGCCATGATGACAGTACATAATATTTGACTAAATATTTTTCAAGAAACTTCGATATAACTTAAAGTGACATTTAAAGGCATAACTAGGTTATTTATGTTAACTAGGCAGGATAGGGTAATTAGTCAAGTTATTGTATAACGATGCTTTGTTCTGTAGACTCGAAAAAAATATAGCTAATAATTTTGACTTTAAAATGGTTCATAAAAAATTGAAAACTGCTTTTATTCTAGCCAAAATAAAATAAATATTTCTCCAGAAGAAAAAATATTATCAGACATACTGTGAAAATTTAGCTTTCTCTATTAAACATAATTTGGGAAATATTTAAAAAAGAAAAAAAAATTAAAAGGGGGGCTAATAATTCTGACCTCAACTGTACATTTCTGGATATCGTGAATTATGTAGCCAGAAGTATGGCTGCATTTTGTCTTTAAAACAAATGCTATGAGGAGGTTTGATGCCGTTCCTTTTTGTGCTTTCCAGCTGGCCGATTACCTCCATGTGGACGTCTTTTCCGCTGTTACCAGTTTGTCCAATAGCTCGCTGGCGGCCTTGAGATGCAGTTGACCACGACAACGGGGTTTGAGTCCAGCGAAGAACGGTTCCAGAAAGCAGGCAAGACAAAAACTGAAGCCAAAAATAAACAAGTAAATAACAGGGTGAGAATGTGGTAAAATCTAAAAACGTGGTAAAAATTAGGCAAGGGATTTTCTTTTTCTGGATTGCTTTTTAAAACTGTCGGTTGGATTTAGGGAAGTGGGTGCGCGGGTCAATCAGTGCTTTTGAAAACACTACTGGGTGAGTCAGTCAATCGATCAGTCAGTCAGTCAGTCGACAGCGGCCTCTGGTGGATTTACGCCAGAACAGCAGGTGTGAATGGCAGTCGCGAGAGAAATTTGAGATCTCAAAAGCGTACACAGCGGCCTCTAGTGGATTCGCAAAAACAAAAACTGCAAAATAACGTAGCTCCTGGGACGTATTTGGCGCTCTCTAGAAATGTATATAGCGGTACAATTTCAGAATGAGTCTGGGGTTTAGAGCCACTTAAGGATGAGCGAGGACAATTTCATTTTTGGGTGAACTGTCCATTCAAGTTTATCTTGAAAGTGACCTGTGAAATCTGATGAACATCTTAAAAAGTTTCACCACAAACCTCAAGACTTATGCTAAGCCAGTTTAGTGCTGTTGTAAGATCTAATCAGTTGACCAAAACTACAAGGAACATATGAGAATGTCTGCAGTAACCTTGGCCTACTTAACACCTACTCAAACCTTTTACCTTCCTGTGTGGCTTAAGCTCTACAAATATCCTGTTTCTCAAGATTGAGGTACTAACAAAACATGACCTCCATCAGGACTATCTCTTCATCTGAACAAAGTCCAACAGAAAAATAAGAGTAGATGGAATATAATGCAAAGCGAACCAGCTGTGTCAGACTAAAGCATAGGGGCTGAACATTTGAATGACATAACATCCTGTTGAGTGAGTGACAGGAAGAAGCTGCGCAGTGTAGAGCAGAAAGTGCTGAAGTGAACATCAGCGTAATTCAAATACATAGTTTGATTTCTGCTAAATCATTTTGTCTTAAACAGAATAAATGAATTTGGCATTGATTATTTAAAGCAGAGTGTTGTGATTGGTTGTTTACATTTTTTTCTCTCTTACATACAGTGGTGTGAAAAAGCGTTTGTCCCCTTACTGATTTCTTATTTTTTTGGAAGTTTGTCACACTTTAATGTTTCAGATCATCAAACATTTTTAATATTTGTCTAAGTAAACACATCATGCAGCAAAACTAAATCCAAAACTACATAGCCTAACATATTGTTTATGTTGTTGCTGCTGGTGGGTGTGTTTCAATTTTATTTTATGAATTCAAATGTTGGAAAATAAGTCTCACAAATAAAATGCTTAAATAAGTAAAGGTGCAAAAGTGGATCAGTACCCTAGATCTCATTTTAAATGAATGTGCATCATGGTTGGAGTTGTTTCCACCCGCAAGACCTATTTATATTTCTTTCACAACGCTCACTGCATTTAAACCACAACAAAATACACACGTCAGCCTTTATCTTCACATCCCTTTCCTTTACCAAAAACAAAAATAGCCCACCCTCTTTAGAAGAAACCATTATTACCAGAAGTCTTTGAGGTCTTAAGAATGTATTTGATTCCTTTATGTGTCCGCAAATTTGTTTATATACGTTACTAAAACTACACAGTGCATACATACTGTTTACACTTTTACACCTTACTAGTACCAGGTTGGACCACCTTTTGCCTTCAGAACTGCCTTAATCCTTCATTGCACAGATTCAACAAGGTACTCGAAATGTTCCTCAGAGATTTTGGTCCAAATTGACATGATAGGATCACGCAGTTGCTGCAGATTTGTCGGCTGCTCATCCATCCCACACAAAGTTGCTCTATTGGATTGAGATCTGGTGACTGTAAAGGCCATTTTAGTACAGTGAACTCATTGTCATGATCAAGAAGCCAGTCTGAGATGATTCATGCTTTATGACATGGCGCATTATTCTGCTGGAAGTAGCCATCAGAAGATGGATACACTGTGGTCGAGAAGGGATGGACATGATCAGCAACAATACTCGGGTAGGCTGTGGCGTTGACGCTCAATTGGTACTAATGTGCCCAAAGTGTGCCAAGAAAATATCCCCCATACATTACACCACCACCAGCCTGAACCATTGATTCAAGGCAGGATGGATCCATGCTTAAATGTTGTTGATGCCAGATTCTGACCATCCGAATGTCACAGCAGAAATCGAGACTCATGAGACCAGGCAACGTTTTTCCAATCTTCTATTGTCCAATTTTGGTGAGCCTGTGCAATTGTAGCCTCAGTATCCTGTTCTTAGCTGACAGGAGTGGCACCCAGTGTGGTCTTCTGCGGCTGTAGCTCATCTGCCTCAAGGTTTGATGTGTTGTGCATTCGAAGATGCTCTTCTGCATATCTCAGTTGTAACGAGTGGTTATTTGAGGTACTGTTGCCTTTCTATCAGCTGGAACCAGTCTGGCCATTCTCCTCTGACCTCTGGCATCAACAAGGCATTTGTGCCCAGAGAATTGCCGCTCACTGGATATTTTCTCTTTTTCGGACCATTCTCTGTAAACCCTAGAGATGGTTGTGCGTGTAAATCTCAGTAGATCAGCAGTTTCTGAAACACTCAGGCCAGGCCGTCTGGCACCAACAACCATGCCACATTCAAAGTCACTTAAATCCCCTTTCTTCCCTATTCTGATGCTCTTGACACATGGCAGATTGTTAAAGATCCCGAACCATGCAAGCCAGTGGCGACAACAGAGAGAGAAAAAAAAATTGGCGGAAGTGAAGAAAAAAAAAAAACCTTGAGAGAAACCAGACTCAGTTGGGCACGACCATTTTAATTTCTCCGCTGGCCAAACGTCTTGTGCAGAGCTGCAGTCTCAGTGGCGGTGGCTGGAAGCTGGCCTCAGCGAAGACTCTTCTGTCCCTGGAGCGTCACAGGAATCAGTCTCATGTTCTCCACTCCTCCATGACCACCACAGTAGCTGCTCAGGATACGGTCTGGTCCAGGATATGGAAACCTTGGGATCTTCTCGTCCTTGGTCTTGGATCGAATCAGTGGCGCTGCATGGTCTGAGGGCCTCGGGATGAGTATACCCAGGTGGAAATGGAGAATAAAGAGAATAATTAGCGTAGCTGCTGTTCATAGTGTATATAAACAAGATGCAGAACCTGTGTGGAAACCCTCTAAGTGGTGCACTGAGTGTATGCTTTACTAAACAGATAGGTCTTTAATCTAGTTTTGAACTGCGAGAGTGTGTCTGAGCCTCGGACGTTATCGGGAAGGCTATTCCAGAGTTTAGGAGCCATAAATGAGAAGGCTCGACCTCCTTTACTCGACTTTGCTATTCTAGGTACTACCAGAAGCCCTGAGTTTTGAGATCTTAAAGAGCAAGTTGGATTGTAGCGAGACAGAAGGTTGGTTATATTAACAGGAGCTAGATTATTTAAAGCTTTATATCTAAGAAGCAATATTTTAAATTCAATACAAACCTTAACAGGCAGCCAGTGTAAGGGGGATAAAATTGGGGTGATGTGATCAAATTTTCTAGACCTGGTAAGAACTCTGGCAGCTGCATTTTGTACTAATTGAAGTTTGTTACTACATATAGTATACATATAGTATATTTAATAATATTTTTTCTTTTTTTAATATAATATACGAGTGTTTTACTGTTTTTAAAGTGTTAATAAATATTACAATAAACTACAATATTATAAATAATACATATTACAATAATAAATATTACAGAAGATATAATACTTTCTATGTATATTTAACAAATTAAATTTTGTTAAATTTATCAATAATGTTGTTTCATGGGATGTTATTCAGCACTAAAGTGTAAAATCAGATCAGATCAGCATCTTCTTTTTAGCTTCGAGGTCAGAGTGCAGGCCGGTGTGTTTGTGGTCTGAAAGTAAGAACAGAATGGAAAGATCAAGACGCACTTTAGACACACTTTAGCGGAGCTCAATCTTAGTGGTGTAAAGTTTCCACAGAGCATCTGATGTTGCTAAAAAAAGGTGTCAGAAACTTATGCACTTACAAGTGCTTAGTTTATTCACTGCCACCACACACTCTGTGAAACTCAACTAAACTACAAAGACTTTTAAATTCAGGTGTTACATTTGTTCTCATAACTGCACTGCATGTTAAATAAGGCTTCACCATTTCCAGAAATGCAAACTTAGCTCTTATGAACATGTTAAATGGATTCTTTTCTTATGTGCATGTTTATAAGATAATTTCTAAATGATAGATTTATTATGTAAAGGCAAACATTGTGATTTTGCCCTAATGTTAGATTATGGTTTATAGGCCAAAATACACACATGCATAAAAATGCATTTAGCACCACAAAGCCACAGGGCTTTTAAACGTATAATCTGTTATTTAAAGTTATTTAAGGTTTAGTAGGTTACATAAATTACACGAAAGTTCTGAAAAATGGACACAAAAATGACACACTTTACTTTTATTTAATTATTAATAGTTTTTTAGGGGCTTTTAACCTTTAATGGATAGAATAGTGCAGAGAATTGAGAGGAAATAGTTGGGAGCAGAGAGAGGGGAACGGTTGGCAAAGGACCTCAAGCCAGGAATCGAACTCGGGTCGCCAGGAGCACCATGGTGCTATATGTCGGCGCACTTAACCACTAGGCTATTGGCGTTGATGCACACTTCACTTTTAAGTATAAGTATTCATCAGATACGTAATCTAAAAGATTAAAATCTAGGTACTCATTAAACATAAACGTAAAAATATTGTATATTTAAAAATACACAAATTATTTATAATTTACATTCCTTGCAGAGTGAATAGATTTTCATTCATTCATTCATTTTCCTTCGGCTTAGTCCCTCATTTATCAGGGATCGCCACAGCGGAATGAACCACCAGCAATAGATTTTTAAGCAAAAAAACAAATAGCAACACTGGCTCTTTATTTAGCATGTAAATGAAGGAAAATCACTTAATTTATTTGCAGAAGAATGCAAATTATGATGCATAAAAACATTATTTTATATTTATATCCAAGAATATCCAAGGGTTGTGTCATTTCAGGACCATGGACAAGGATATTTGTCAAAGGTTCTGCAATTTAGTTTACATTTCAACCAAATCAACCTGTTAGCATAGCATGATTTGTGTGTGTGTGTGCGTGTGTGTGTGTGTGAGACCAGTGACCACAAAACTGATCACCTGAAAGCTGAATAAATAAGGTTTCCACATGGTTATGGGCCAATATGTAACACAGGCTCATTCTGAAAACATCCCCCTACATACATTTCTGGAGGTTGCGAATTATGTAGCCAGAAGTACGTATTGCTGCATTTTGTCTATGTAATGAACGATACTGAGCGGTATGACGCTGTTCCTTTTTTTCTTGATAACCAGCTGACCTCCATATGGACCACTTTCTTGCTGTTACTAGTTTGTCCAGTTAGCTGGCCATGCACATTGGTGGACTTGAGACGTAGAGAGGAGTTGACCCAACGATGAGATTAGAGTCTGGTAAAGAATGGTTCCAAAAAGCGGGAAAGACAAAAACAGAAGCCAAAAATATTATAAACAAGAAAATAACAGGGTGAGAATGTGGTAAAATCTGAAAACGTGGTAAAAATCAGGTGAGGGCTTCTCTTTTTCTGGACTGCTTTTTAAAACTGTCGGTTATGTTTAGGGAAGTGGGTGTGCGCCTTTGCAGGTCAATCTGTGCTTTTAAAAACACTATTGGTTGGGTTCAGAGAAGGAGGCACGGCCTTTAGTGGATTTACATGAGAACAGCAGGTGCAAATGGCACTCGTGAGAGAAATTTGAGATCTGCAGCATCTGGCGAATTCACGAAAATAAAAACTGTGAAAAAAACGCACCTTCTGGAATGTATTTCGCGATCTCCAGAAATGTATATATCGATACGTTTTCAGAATGAGCCTGGATTGCCAATATTTGGCTGAGATACAAGTATTTAAATCTGATTGTTCAAAAAATCTCAATTTTGAGAAAATCGTTTGGAAAAGTTCTTAGCTATGCATATTACTAATCAAAAATTGAGAATATATATATTGTATGGATTGCGTTTATAGATTTAAACTCAATTTTTGATTAGTAATATGCATTGACCCACTTTTATGTATATATATATATTTATCTCCAACTCCAGGCTCATACATACTATACTAAATGTACTAAATTGAATTCAAAATCAAATGTAGAATCTTGCTCTGTCCAATTAAAACAAGTCATATGTTATATTTAATGTATGAACATAGTTTAATGAATTTGAATTTAATTTAAAAAGAATTTAAAGGTTCACTGTCCAAACTGCATGCATCGTCTGCTAATATTTTCTTATTTGTCCACAGAATTCTTTTAAGCTGTGGTTGAAACTGTGTAAACTCCAGGAAATGAACAATGATTTGCTCACTAAAAAATCATGTGACTTCATAAACTAAGCGCATGTAACGGTCAATTCTGTGTGAGCCACTTTTCTCAGCCTGAACACAGAATGATCTGAATGAAGAAAGGATGAACAAACAACTCTGTGCGATCATCTTCCTCTTGTATGAAGTCTGTAAGTGCCATTTCAATAATGTTTACATGAATTAATATAATAAAGTTAATGCTTTTTCTGAAGATTGTCATAATGTAAGCTTTGTTTGTCATTTTTTTTAACAGCTGAGACAGTGTATGGAAACATCAGACAGCCTGATACAGTTTTATCATTTCAGGAAGGAGATACAGCATTTTTGCACTGCTTTATCACAGATTCACAAATGAGCATGACACTGTGGTACAAACAAGTCACTGGAGAAGAGCCACGTCTCATTGCTTCCTCTATTTACCGTTCATCAGAAATCACATTTCACAATGAATTTGACAGCAGTCATTTTGAAGTGTTGAGAGACACTGGTGGTTTTAATCTGAAGATTGCAAATGCTGTACAGTCAGATTCAGGAACATATTATTGTGCTACATCTTTCTCTAATGTCATTAAATTTGGAAACGGCACTCGTCTGGTTATAAACGGTGAGTCAGTGCATTTCATCTTCAATTTTAAGGTACAGTTGACTTGATAGTTGAATCTTGACTTGTAACAAACCAGTTTGAGTTTTTTTTTTGTTCTGTTGAACACAAAAGAAGACATTTTGAAGAATGTTGGAAACATGTAATCACTGACCTCCTAGGAAAAACAAACATTATGGAAGTCATGTGTTACAGATTTTCAGCATTCCTCAAAATATCTTGAGATATCTTTTCAAAATATAAATAATAACTGAAACTGGTTTGGAACAAGTCAAGGATGAGTAAATGATGGGAGATTTTTCATTTTTTAGGTGAACTATCTCTTTAAAGAGTTTCTAATGATAAAAATGATTCATAATATCATCTATTCCAGGAACAAAAATCAGCAAACCCACTAATCTACAGTTGCGTGAGCTTGAACAAGCTGAGTCGGAGGTAAAAAAGCCTCTTCACTGTTCAGTCCAAAATCAGCTAGTGAGAAATAACCATCGTTTCCTCTGGTTCAGTGATGGGTCAGAAGAATCTCCTCCGGGATTTATTCATATTCATGGAAACTCAAGTAAATCATGTGACGGGAGTTCTGAATCTGACTGTCATTCACCGACCTGCATCTACAATCTCCCAATGAAAAGATCAAGGTCATCCGACATGGGAATGTATTATTGTGCAGTGGCCAGATGTGGACAGGCTTTATTTGGAAATGTTTCTAAACTCAGTGCAGGTAAGTGTGAGTATTTGGAAAATGTTTTTATTTTCAAAATCTTTTGAAGATTGAAGACCTTGAGAAGTTATGGAAGAGTTGCATTGCAGTTTATGACAAAATTATTAGTCTCCAGACAGTGTAATGTTTTATTCTTTTTCATATATTTCCCAAGAGATGTTTAACAGAGCAAGAAAACATTTCACAGTATTTCATATTATATCATTCCTCTGGAGAAAGTATTTATTTTAGTTTGGCTGGAATGATTTTTATTTTTTAAAAACTTACCTAAGGTCAATTTTATTAGCCCATCTACAATATATATATATATATATATATATATATATATATATATATATATATATATATATATATATATATATATATATATATTTTTTTTTTTTTGGCTACAGAACAGACCCCTGTTGTCCAATGACTTGCATAAGTAACCCACTGTAACACAAAATCTAACCTAGTTAAGCCTTTAAATTGCACGTTTAGATGAATACAAGTATCATGCAAATACTTAGAAATATATTATGGGCTGTCACCATGGGAAAGTTTAACTAAAATGGTCATTAAAAATAAGTTATTAAAACTATTATGTTTAAAAATATGCTGAAAACATCTCGCTGTTAAACAGCACTTGGGACATATTTTAAAAACAATTTAAATTTCATAAAAATGCTATTAGTTTAGTCTTATATAAATGTAATGTCATATAACACCATTAACTCAGAAAAATGATTAAATGTTTTAATAATACTATACTGATCACACTGTACAGCAATAGGCAAAGTTGATTTCTGCATTTTTGGAGAGGGTTAAAACTTTTATATCTTCTACAAGTTTTAAATGGGTACATCTGTAAGAAAGCAAGAAAACATAATAATTGTGGAATCAAATACAAGGGGGAGATCCAATGAAACACTGAAACTGATTATATTGTAGTCAGTTTATACTTTATTTATGGGAGTTTTTTTGTCCATTTTTATTTTGGCTTTTTGATAATATTCACTAGTTTGCCCAGTTTTTTTTTTTTGCAAGATAACTTTGTCAAAAAAATACCATGATGACTATTTAGTGTGTTCCTCTTCACAACACATCATGCTTTTTTCATATTTTGAAGGTTGAATCAACATTGTATCGTCAATAAAGCAAATAAAGAGTTTAAATGCAAAAAAAAAAGATATATATATATATTTTAAAAGTTTGAAATGTTCCTCTAAAATGAGCATTTTTCTCAGTTTGCTATGTTTTGTTCAGTTACTTCACATTAAGTGCAATGAAAATAATTTATTCTTTGTCATAAAATTAAAAATGCTAAATTAATAATTAATAAAATAATAAACCTACACACAGGAGTCTGAGAACAATTGTAATTTTAAAAAACTATTTCAGATGGAACTTAGAGACTTCAAATATTGTGCATACCTATCCTAACTGTTGCCTCTACTCCTGTAAATAATAAAAAAAATATGTAAAAAGACAAAAAGAACATATTAAATATGTTTGTTTGCATGCTTTAGATGCTGTTGGAAGCCCAAAAATATTGTTCATTCAAATTGGCCTCGCTGTGTTACTGGCAATAAGTCTTGCAATCAATATTCTGCTTTGCTGTCTGAGGAAAAATGGTAAGCATTTCTGCTAATGTCTCCTGTTATCTTAACATAATTAACAGTGCAAGCATCGTCTGATCGGGATGCAGTTTTATTTCATTGTCATTATTTTTCTCCATATTTTTTTAAAGATGATATTTCATCTCTATTGTAAACAGGTAGAAAATCTCAAATACAGACTACTGATGAAGATGATGATAATGATTTGTCCATAAATCAGGTAAGATATTATAAATCAAAACAGATTTGAAGTCACTAATAATCCATCTATATTGAGCATTATAATAAACATCTTCTTTTTTTCATTTTTTTTTCATTCAGTTTAGTGAAGTGACCTACGCTACTGTAAAAACCTCCAGCAAATACTCAAGAGTAAAGAGAGAGAGCAAACAAGAGGACACGCTGTATTCTGGTTTAGCATGTCAACAACACAGCTAAAAATTTGTTTTATTACCATATTTGAGGACACATACAATTAGTTCTCTAATCAGTTCCAATTATGGCCTGTTCTTACACATCTGGCACAAGTAAAGCAATATAAAAAAGCTGAAATATTTAGCAATCATATGTTATTGTCCAATAGAAATCATTTTTCCTGGTTGTACATATGTTTGTAATGTACAGTATGTGGATGAGGTGATATTTATGTGCCTTTGTAATTTTATTATTGTAATTTTTATTCATTCATTCATTTTCTTTTCGGTTTGTTCCTTTATTTATCAGGGGTCACCATAATGGAATGAACTGCCAACTTATTGAGCATATGTTTTACACAGCCGATGCCCTTCCAGTCGCAACCCAACACTGGGAAACACCCATACACTCTTGCATTCACACACATACGCTACAGCCAATTTAGCTTATTCAATTCACCTATAGCGCATGTCTTTGGACAGTGGGGGAAACCGGAGCACAGGGAGGAAATCCACGCCAACATGGGGAGAACATGCAAGCTCCACACAGAAATGCCAACTGACCCAGCTGAGGATTGAATCAGTGACCTTCTTGCTGTGAGGCGATCGTGCTACCCACTGCGCCACCGTGATTCTTATAAGTGTAATTTTGTAATTGTAATTCAACATGACTTTTTGTGAATGCCTGTCAAATCGAACTATGAGTAAAATTAATGTAAAAACATTGGCTGTAAATGAAATGACCAACATACCTTTCACCTTACAATGAAAAGTTTCCTGTGCCACACTAATAAGTGCTTTTCTCAGTGGAGCAGTGTGATTGTTTACTTGCTGTTCTTTTTAATAATTATTATATAATTATATATATATATATATATATATATATATATATATATATATATATATATATATATATATATATATATATATATATATATATATACACTATATATATATTTTTTAATAAATATTTATTATAAATAAAAGTATTCTTGTTATTATACAATTATTATTCAAAATAATCTTAAATGTAACTGAAAAACAATGTTTAGACACAACTGGAGTGATGCTAAGATCATTTAAGAAATTACTTTTGCATAAATATTAATTTCATTTGAATGAAATATTATAGACAATTCAATAAAATACAAAAAAAAAAAGATGTTTTATAGAATTATCTGTTGTCTTAGACTTGACACATGGCAGAGAATTAGGTTTATTAAGTCTTTACCTCCCTCACTCATCCCTCCTTTTTGCTTCATACAAAAAATCTATCAGGATGGATGCTTAGTAAGATCACCGTCATATTGTTTAAACTAGTTCTGTCGACTTGCAAAACAAAAAAGACTGTTACGCCGGTTTTACAACGCATGAGCGGCGCGTGACAAGCAAGTAGCCTACTTTTTTTGGCGCCCGTGTTAACTACCGGGACTCGCACCGGCAGAAGAGCAGCGCGTGCGAGAGGCGCACGGGATCTCTGCGCACACGCGGAGTTGCGTCAGTTTGCTTTTTGATTAAACACATTGCTTTCGCCAGCGTTGGTTCGGTTGCACATAGAGAATAACTTGTTTATTTCGTAATTACCACTTTTAATAAATACACTTGCATATGAAGTATCTCAATGCATTTACTGGGGCACGTGCCTGCGTCAAAGCAATAAAAATAAAGATTTAAAGCCGCACCATATTGGGGTTTCATAACATCTAGTTTTTATGAGGTTAGTTAGCCTAACACTCAACTCCAAATCTGGAGAACCACTACGAACAATTTAGCTTACCCAATTCACCTAGTGCATGTCTTTGGACTGTGGGGAAAACCGAAGTACCCAGAGGAAACCTGCGTGAACACGGGGAGAACATGCAAACTCCACACAGAAAAACCAACTGACCCAGCCAGGGCTCTAACCAGCAACCTTCTTGCTGTGAGGCGACAGCACTATCCACTATACCACCGTGTTGCCCCATATACATCTTATATATTTAAGGCGTATGTCTATTAGATCTTGATTTAAATTGTGATTGAATTTGCATTGATAAAATTAATGTAAAAAAAAAACTGAAATTATTCCAAAGGCACATACGCACTAATCACCGGTGTTCACCTTTTTGGAGCCCATGCATTACATTTTTGCATCAAATTTATTTACCAAATGAGAACCATAGGGAGCCCAACTTGGTTCGCCTTGTGGTCCTAGCTAGGCCACCCATGTAGGCTTCAAAAAAGATGCCCATTTTGAGCCAATGCCAACTCTATACGTCTGTAGTCCATGTTAAATTCATGAATGCCCCACACTGATGCGTTTGCTGGGTGGGGTGGAGACAAATCCCATCTGCAAAGTATGTAGATTTTCACAACATCTTTCATTCATTCATTTTCTTTTCGGCTTAGTCTCTTTATTAATCTGGGGTCGCCACAGCGGAATGAACGGCCAACTTATCCAGCATATGTATTATGCAGCAGATGCCCTTCCAGCTGCAACCCATCACTGGGAAACATCCACACACACTCATTCACACACATACATATGGCCAATTTAACTTACCCAATTCAGCTGTACCACATGTATTTAGACTTGTGGGGAAAACCGGAGCACCTGGAGGAAACCCACGCCAACATGCAAACTCCACACAGAAACTGGACTGACCCAGCTGAGGCTTGAACTAGCGACCTTCTTGCTGTGAGGCGAACGTGATGCAGAACTCACAACATTTTCACATACATAAATTCACGTTTATTAATTATTTTCTTCTCAGTATTAAAGAAAGAAATCTGTTGAAATAAAGCAAGAAAAAGAAATCCACTATAACAGTACTTACTTTTATGCTATTCAACAGCCATGTACATGCCACCTCTGACAGGTAAAAGCTGCTCTCCTTCTCTCTTTGTTTTAAAAGCACCATAAGCATCTGCCAAATGACTAAATGTAAATGTTTACTAACACTTGCTTATGAAATAGAAAATTGAAGAAGAACAATCGTCAGTTAAAGACTTGGGTTTGGGAATGCCAAACAATACATAACAATAGCGATTACATTCAGAAAAAAGACCAAAACATGTAAATAATAATACATTAAGTAAAAAATTAACATGTATAGATAAATACATACATTAAAAATGATCACAAATCAAATGAGGAAAAAGATTTGAGATTTGTTTCTTATTTAAAACGTGATCTATAGTTTCGAGTTGCCACATCACAAGTGAATCTTGTTTATACTGTAAATGTATAAATGATTTCCACACACACACACAAAATAAACTGGTATAAAAAAGTATAAACAATTAACACAGTTACTGTTTTTTATGCAATGTAGGATTCATGCATCGTTTCCAACAGCATTTCATGTTTATCGACGCCCATTGCTACTAAAGGTGCGGTCACACTTGACTTTTCTTCCCATAGACTTCCATTCATACGCACGCGAATGCGTCAGACCGGAAACGCGGGGTCATGCGTCAAGCTTCGCATGTTGCTGCGGTGCAAAGTTCAAGCTTGGTGAACCTGCGAAATCGCATCACTTGGCTGCATGAGACCAATCGAGGATCAAAACACGACCTCTCTGGACAGAAATTTAAAACATGGAGCAATCGCTCGCTTTTTTAAATGTCTAATAAGCTTGTTTGATCCCGCCCCTTTTCGCAGCGCCGCACGACAGAATTTCGCACACACAAAGCCCAGTGTGACCATAGCTTTACCCATCTATGCTACATTACCACTAACCAATTAAAAACTTCACTGTTCTAGTTAACTGCACACAGGTGAACCTGAGAGTTAAGAACATACTAATTAACGTGACATAGGGGAGAAATATACATTAACGGTTTTTACAAGAAAAAATTTTTACTAAACAAAATAAATTAAAAGAAATATAAAAAACGCAAAATTATAATTATTAAAGGCAACCAATTTTAATTATACTGAAATAAAACTAATTCCAAAATAATCTTTAATTCCTTCGTCCTCCCCTACGTTTGAGATGGTATCAGCCGGCTGAAGCGGGGAGAATAAAGCTACGATCACACCGGGCTTTGTGTGTGCGAAATTTTGTCGTGCTGCGCTGCGAAAAGGGGCGGGATTAAACAAGCTTATTAGACATTTAAAAAGCCAGCGATCGCTCCATGTTTTAAATTTCTGTCCAGAGAGGTCCTGTTTTGATCCTCGATTGGTCCCATGCAGCCAAGTGATGCGATTTCACAGGTCAGAGTTCACCAAGCTTGAACTTTGCACCGCAGCAACCTGCGAAACTTAACGCATGACCCCGCGTTTCCGGTCTGACGCATTCGCGTGCATATGAATGGAAGTCTATGGGAAGAAAAGTCAAATGTGACCGCAGCTTAAAGCTCTTTTCCGCCCTTTCCCCAACTGTTTACCCGTCGAGACCGCGAAAATGGAGGACATCAGACCAGTCATTTCTCATCGCACAGAAATCTCGACCCAAACAAGGATTTAAAAACAGTAGGCCTGCAACAAAACTTGTGAGTGTGCATTCCAAACGAAGATTTCGAAAACTTATAAATAAAGCTTTAAGTGTATCAAGTAATAGTTCAGCGGAATATTGTTTCCCCACGACATTAACTTAAACCGAATAACACGTTTGATAATGTAAGATAAAGAGCTGGGCTTTTATTGCTGTAACCCACTAGACAGCAAATAAATAGATCTTAAGTGGGGTCTACAAGTTATTAATGTTGAAAGACTGAACAATGCACGTCAATTTAGAAGTTTAATGCACACTCCAGAGTTTGTGAACTGTGATCAAAAGTTAGCTTTGTTATAATTTAAATTATATTATTATTTTTGAAAACTCAACATAACCTAAATGAAAAGGGAGATATTTTAACAAACATAATTCGTCTTTTAAGGCCTACAACAAACGCCTTGTTGGGAGTACCAATATAGATATATAAAAACTAATGTAGGCTATAAAAATCTAAATAAAAAAAGCCAAATAATAAAACAACAAATGTAATGTTTGTCTAAAATAACAAATAAACCGATACCAACTATAATTTAATGGAGCTTATTCAGGGCCACTTGTCGGTTTTCTGTCTGCATGGTAGTTGAGTGCTGTTCCCTTACACCATATCTACATTAAGGTAAAGTTGGTTTTGTTTTCCCACATTCAGACTTTATCCTTAATAATATTTCAGAAAAAAATTGTTTGCGAATTCTAAACATGGAAATCATATTAGTAGCCAATGACTATCAAAGTAGCATTGTTTAGTCAATTAAATAGTGCTAATGTTGTTTTTACGTCACACTTAAAGGCGATTTCAGACTAAATATTGAAATTAGGGTAGTAAACACTATAGGGACCCTTAAAATGAACGAATGTGTGGATATAACCAACTTTACCTCTATCCCTTTCTATTCACTTTATATTCTTATTAGTTAAATGGTATGTGCCCTTTTGGGAAACAAACAGCAGCAACAACAAAAGAGCAAATATAAGAGCACATTAGAATTAGGTTAAGTACAGTCCAAAATAACAGCAATACACTTATACCAACTAATATATAATGTAGTATATTTAGGACTACAGCTGCTTATCTCAGGTCTTTGTCTGGATGGTGATGTTGAGTGCTTCTTACCCCCCCCCAACACACACACACACACAATATCTATGGGGAAGACCCTCAATGTCGTGGGGTGATGCTCTCATTCAACCTCACTCAGCTTAGTCAATCTTACCATGGTGAATCCCTCCTGAAGGAATCCCTCCCTCTGGGGTCCAGTTCAGCTTCTCACTGGACGGAAGTGTTGGGTTTAAAATTACACCATGTATAAGTTTTGTTCTAATTCGACCATTAAAGAAAGTACATTTTATATAGCAATAATGACATTTGATCATACAGCATCTGCCATCATTTCACCATTCATCATTTGACCTACAGCATCAGTTACTAAATATTGAGATAAATCCTTAAAATATAATATTAAAAACTACAAAACAAAGATAAAACAGAAAAACACACATGGTTTTTGCAAAGTATGCTGGCTTTGCTTTTCAAGTATTTTGAATTTCTTTCCATTTTAATTAATTTATTTCAAATATACCTACAGTAGTTTGCAAAATACTTTGTTGTTCCTAATACTCATTTTATACTTGTTTTCCAGAGGTTGCCAGAACCTGACATCTACTTCCCCTCTTTTTCATCAAGCCTGCTTCCTGCTCCTTCCTCCCAGTTGGACGATGTGCAGTGGTGCAATACTGAATGCTGAAAGCATCTGCCTGTAGGCAACAAGGTAATCTTAACACAAGAAGCCTATCTAAACATTTTAAATTTACTAAACCTACCAACACATGAGATAATGCATCAGTTTAATACAGTGCCGCCAAAAAAGGCAAAACAGAATGTGGCTTAATAATTGTTTTATCGCTATGAGCCACAGTCGTAATCAAAATCAGATTAACTGCACAGCCAAAAGTAAACTGACATGTATTAAGAATCATTGGTGTTATTAAGCTCTGTCTGCGACTGCCTATTAACTTTAGAAAAGTGCCAGGCACACATGTACTTGCATAAAATGTGTCTATTTAATTCAAATAATGGTTTGTCAAGTAAATTGCTTCAGTTTTTTTCTTCATTAAAAGTATAAACTATGCTTATTTGCTTAATGGCTGCAGTTTACAAAAGCTACACAATGTTTGAAATGTGTGTTTATTTCGTAAACACTTATAAAGACACTTAAACACTCACCTTATTATAGATAATAACTTTCCAATCAAACCAAATCTGCCATTTAGCTTTCGTACTTTTAAAAATAAAATATTAGTAGTAATAATAATTAAAATTAAATAATAAAACTAATTATTAAACACTATAAAAATAAACTCTTTTTAAAATATTTATAGGCTGTACTTAGTTGGCTTCATTGTAATGTCATTTAATGTCACAAAATAACTCGATCACAGGACAAAAAGAGAGCAAAGTTATGCTTATAAATCATCAGCTGAGGTGGTGTACATGAGAGGATGTGCTTAGCAGTTGTCATGTGAGGCGACATACATAGAGACATTTGTAAAATGTAAAAAATAACATAAGCACATAATAAAAAGGTTGTTATTATTATTAGGACCCAACATATTCATTATTAGGGACAGTTAATTTTTTGGGTAGGGAAAAAATCATGTTAGTAAAGGCATAGAGTAAATGTACACATAGCAAGTTGTCTAAATATCAGCAGGATATTTACCCATCACATCCCTGCACAATGAATATAATTAATTCATTTCAATGTATACAATACATTTTCACAGAAACACTATAGCTTTATTAGAGCACAAAGAAAACCAATCATATCAGCTTCTGCATCATATCACCTATTTGTATTTAAACTCTCAGAAATGATGATACAAAAGCTGTCATTAACCCATGGTTCCTGTTTAAACTGTACATTTAAAAAAAACTTTTTAGGTGTAAAATATGAGCCTTCAGGGTACAATATGGACCCTTTAGGTACTGATAAATAACTTTAAGGTACCAATATGGATCCTTTAGGTACTAACATGTACCCATTGTACAAAAAAGTACAAATGTGTACATTTTTTATAGGGTATCGTTACTGTTTCATAGCTTTATCTCTGAGAGTATTAATTTTTTTTCCTCTTCCTCCATTTTCAATTTGTCTCAGACATATGGTGGCAATAGAGACTTTGGGCTGAATTCTGCATTCAACAAATCTGAAGAATTCTTATTAGAGACTAACTAAATGCACACTAATATGTTGAACTCCTGTACTACCTAATATTAATACCAGGATTTAAGTTAAAAATAAAAACAATGCACTGTAATAATTTCTACCCTTATTTTCCCTGAAAGCACAGTATGTCTTAAGAAATGAATGCACATTAAAATTAAATTCACTCAAATTCACATGATCTTTACATATATTTATTCACATATATAACTCATATATTCGATGGTGCAAATGAACAATACTGTACACAAGCGATCCATGAAGAGATGTTAAATGAGGTTGCACACAAGAGTCTAACAGCATACAGTACATGCATTATTCAGTCGCATAAAACCACACATATCTTTAGCAAATTATAATAACAATACAAATACAGTAAAATCCAAATAATACAGTAACATACAAATACGCTAAAATGTGGACAGCATTCTGGGAAAGTAAATTTTACAGTTTTCACTGTATATATTAAGGAAACTTACTGTTTGAGATTTTTAATGTAGAATTTTACAGTGGAATCCTGGCCATTGTTTACAGTGTGTCTCAAATATGGACAAACCCAACCATTGGGTTGAAAAGTGTAATTTAAATTTAAGGTAAAAAAAAATAAAAAATTAAAACAACATTGGGTTTATCCATATTTGACCCATAGGTAGGCCCACGCGAAATCTGTGTGCGCAGAAATCCGCAGATAGCTTTCTGCAGATTTTCATTCCATCATTGAGTCTATTTATTTAGTTGTGTGTAAATTTTGTCAGTAATATTAATGATTAATACGAAAATGTTCATATGATTTACTTACAATATAGTTTGTAAAGTAATAATTGCTGTCTTTTAGTAGGTATATGATAGATGTATCATATTATACACTTGCTTTGTTTACCAAATAAATGGGTATAATAGGATGTGCATTGTAAATAGCTATCATCTTACAATCTGTTTTTTTGTGACATGTTAAGATAACAAACACTTGAGTTACCCTTTCCTTTAAATATGATTGTTACAGATGGATTAAAGAAAGTTAAGAAGTTCTAACTGAAATTATTTCAATTAAGTGCATTGAATATTTTAACAATGCAGATGTAAAATGTTACTTTTGTGATCTGACCATTGCATACAAATATTGGTCTTGAGAGCCCGTTACCCCAACTCTTCTAGAATTCTGACTAAAATTAATGGCTGTGTAGTTTAGGCTGTCTTCATTCTGATATCAAGAGAAAAAAAAACATTATATGGCTTACAAACACATCAGGACTCCAAAGAGATTTTAGAGAAATTCTAACATGAAATAGATTTTAAGAAATCATGTACTTACTTGAGTTCTTTGAGCTGCCAGCACGTCGAAAAGTGAAAAAAAAATATTGTTGTTATAAATAGCAGATGTGGTATCTGACAATTTATGAGAATACAATAATACAAGATGAATTAACCTTATAACCTAAAAATCTTACTTTTATTCTGACTCCCGAGTTTTACTCCCAGAAAAACAACAAGTGCCAAAAATATGACATTTGAAATTCCAAGAGCAAGAAGAACAGGATACAAGTCACCACTTTCTGTAACAAAATTGAACGTGTGACATTTTTGCATTAAGATCAGATTATATTAAGTGATTAGTTTCATATGAGACTTATTTTTTATTTAACATGCTTCAAATATGAATGATAAATGTATGTAAAATACATTTCCATATAGGAATGAACAAACCAAGCCTTTCATCATTTAACCCAGATGTTTGTGTTTTGCCTTCATCTTACCGCTAATATTGAGTTGAGTTCCTCTTCCAAGCAGTATTTGTCCACATGCGGCCACAGCACAGTAGTAAATGCCAGAATCAGAGCGACTAATGTTGTTCTTGTGGAGACTGTAGACACAGCTCTGTGTTTGAGACTCAGTGTTGATCTCACAGCGGCCATTTCTCTCTCCTTTGGTGTAAAGCACTCCTTCAGAGTCTCCTGAGCTTTGCTTGAACCAGTAGATGTTGTGATCTCCTGCACAGCTCTCAGTGAAGATGCTGCACTGCAAATTCACTGAATCTCCTGGATCAACAGTGTCTATCAAAGACTGATGAAGAGTTGTGTTTCTGTCTGTGGCTGCATCTTCAAATACAGTCAACTAGTTAGGATTTAAATAATTAACTAACATAAACTGAATAGAGCTACTATAATAAACACAACTTACCTCTAACAATTAATCTAGTTCCTGAACCCATTCCAATGACCTGATATGATGAAACTACACAATAATATGTTGCTGAGTCTAAAGGCTTTGTCTTTAAAATGGTCAGATTAGAATAACCTTCTCCTATGATAACATTTAAATTATTCATTTTCTCAGAGTTGTTATTCCAAATGGGACTTTGTGCAAAAAACAGATTAAACACAATCTGTAAAGGTTTTCCATCAGCCGTGTGTTTTAAACCATGCTGTCGACAACTGCAGAACAGATGAAAATGTGCAAGTGAGGTTTACATCCTCTCCAGCTTGAACTATTTTTACATGATCCTTCTGAACAACTTCCACATCAGAGGAGCAAGCTGCAAAATAAACCCCCAAACAAAATATTTATAACCGAAATTAGTGTTCAATAATTGTTAGAGTGTTAAATGAGCACTTTAATCTATAAAAAGATGAAGTCATATTTACATATTGTTGAGGAAAGCAAAAGGATAAAGTAATATCTCATGATCATCCGTCCTCCAAAATTATTTTTCTGCTTTGAATTTCCCCTATAAAAAGTGAACAAATGAGCAGGTTGTAAAACATTTGCTCATGCGAGAAAATAAGAGTAGATGAATGTTACCATGTGTCCATCAGCTTCTGCTTCAGACAACTGAGGCACACATACACCTTCAGCTTAACTTCATGCCTTCATTCTACTTCCCACATCAAAATGACCAGAAAAAAAATCTAGCCCAAGCGTCTTTCCATTACTCTCATAACTCTCATGTAATGAGACAGAAATTGAAAAAACGATCAGTGGATAGTCTACCATAAGCTTAAAGTTCACTCTCAAAATTACTGTCCAAAATAGAAGAAAATATAGTATGTAGTTTATCATAATGAAGAAAAGTAGATTATAAGTTTCAAAAAGCATAAAACAAACCTTTTAAGGCCTCTGTTTTTAAACTTCCTAGGTTCGAAGATGTTAAGAAATGAAACTTTTAAACCAGCAGTTTCAACCATGGGGTTGGCAGATGACGTGCGTCTTACATCAGCCAACGAGAGATAGTACAAGATAAACTTACTCGCATATCAAAAAAAGTCCTCAACAAAAAAATAAATATAACACTGAATGCAAAAGGTGCTTCAAACACCAGCTGCAGTGATGCAATGGCGTATTTGTACATTTAATTTTTCCATCTTCAAATTTTATTCAACTTTTTTTCTAAAGTTTTCTTGGTAACACTTTAAAATAATGGTCCATTAGTTAATGTATTTACAGACATGAATTAACAATTAGTAATACATTTATTATGGTATTTATTAATTGTTAATGTTAGTTAAGTTAAATAAGTTAGTTCAAAATTGGTTAAAGTTAAATAACATGTTAGTTCATGTTATCTCACAGTGCATTAATGTTAACCAGCACAACTTTGGATTTTAATAATGCATTAGTTAATGCATAGTTAATGTTAAACTATGATTAATAAATGCTTTACAGGATTATTCATACTTAATTTTAGTAAATACATTAACTAGCATGAACTAATGGACCATTCTTCTAAATTGTTTCCTGAATAAGCATTCATAAATTAGTCTCTGCTTCTTTTATTTTGTATCAGGATCATCTCTTAACTACAAAACAGAATAAATGCATAATGTGGCAGTAAGTTTGTTTGACAGGAGGAGGAAGTTAAACCAACAGATCTCATTTCAATGTTCTTCAACCACTAGGTGCCAGTAGAGACTATGGGTTGAATTTTGGATAAATAAAAAAACTTAATGTGAACTATAGGAAGCATGTTCCCAGGAAACTATATTAAAGGACCTGCACATTTTACAACACGTGTAAACATAACAACTTGTGTAGGTTGTTTGTAATCTAATATGGTTATTTGTTATTATCAATGCATTGCCATGTGTTGTTGATATAAGTTTGTATTCAGTTTGATCGGAATATTCATTATAATACTTACCTTTTTAGTGATACAGCCATAGAACCATGTGAAGAAAGAGAAGTGTTATTAGAGAGTGTAAATAAAATTGAGGTCATAAGATAAGGGTGGAAAAAAAACCTAGAACTTGTTTTTTTATTTATTTTATTTTATATTTCTGTGGAATTTTTACAATACAATCTTTTATTATTCTTACCTTATCTCTGTGTCCGAGTCCTTTACTGTTGTTTTATCTTCTCTCTCTCTCTCTTTGGAGGAACTTAGACTTCTGTGCATCTGGCCCATTGATAAACAACTTACAATACATTGGTGTATCGAGGGTTACATGTACATCACTGTAACACGTTTTATTCAAGAACATTTGAGCTGGTTTCAGTCCTTAGCTCTTTCATTTTCATCTTATTTAACTTGCTTGTTGATTTAAATCCCATTTTGTTAATTAACCGATTATTTTTATGCAACAGTCAAGTTGCATGTTAATTTGCTATGAAGAAAAGGACATATTTGATTTTTTGCATGCTGATTTATTTGAAATCGTGAATATAGGTCTATATAATCACCTTGCAATTTTGAAATTATATAATGTGTATGACGTTATAATGTTCACGATTTGATATGTATCATGATATTTATAATTAACATTGAAAATGAAACTGAAATGCAAATAAAAGATTTATTTTAAAAATTACTAATTAAACAATTTTCAATGTATTTTGTTTCAACTTCTTTCGTTTAAACTGAACCTTCTTTAAGAAAATAAATTAAATAGGCCTGTCTCTGGCAAAATTAAGGAACAATTTAAGGTGCAAAAATAAAAAAATTGCATTCTGTTCAAGTGAATTTAACAGCAAGAGCTTAAGGCTTTGCTTGGTCACTTACAGTTTTTTTTGCAAAGAAATCTAAATATTTACGTTTCCAGGTAGTCCGCAGTTCTATAAGATAATCCTCAACTTCTGTGCATCTGTCTGAGAGGTTTTTATGGATGGCTGTCTTCATGATGGGCACAATGAGTGACAGGGTGGCTGTCTTTTCCTCAGACAGGACAGTCGTGGCCCTTTTCAGCGGTTTAAGCAGGTTTACTATTTCTTCGGCGTCGCTGATGTTGGCGCCATCAAGTGTATCATGTTGACGTGCATTTTTTCGTACCTCTAAAATGAGAATCACGTTTTCTCTCCGAATTTTTGATATCTGATCACGTGCCTATTCTATTTACGCCATCCCTCCCGAAGATCGCATATTGCCCTAATACGCCTACCATGCTATCAAGAATCTACACATCCAATTTTAGCTCAAATTTAGCCTGTTTTACAGATTTCTATGTCAAATTGTGCCTAGATCTCCCATTATCAGAACTGGATGTTGAACAACATCTTGATCTGCTGCACTCAGTCTGCAAACAAATCTGCACCCCTGAAATTATGCAGACGAAAAATAAAATCTGAACCTTGGAAAACGTTAGAGACGCACACCTTAAAACAAAAATATAGGCCGGCTGAACGTAAATGGAAAAAGGACAGACTTACCATCTCTCGTCAACTTTTCAGATCTGCTTTTTCTTATCAGTCAGCTGCTTATTTTGCCAATTTAATTGAGTCAAATCACTCTAAACCTAAAGCACTTTTTGCTGTTCAGTCTGTTGTAAATCCTCCAGTGAATGTGCTATCTGATGCTTCTTTATGTGAGAGCTTCCTGAACTACTTCTGTGACGATTACAATTTTAAGGTCGCAAATGAGCCCATCTGGGGTCTCAGTGGATCCCTTAAACTGCCATCTCCCTGTATCTGTTTTTACTAACTTTTCTCCTGTTACCTGAGTGAATTTGGAGTCCGTAATTTCAAAATTAAAACCCACTACTGGCCCTGGCGAAATTCTCCACTCTCGATTCTATACTTCGCTCTTTGTATCTATGGGCCCAGTCTTGCTCACTGTTATTAACAAGTGCCTTACGACCGGTATTTGGCCAGCCAGTCTAAAGACAGCTACCGTCACACCTTTGCTCAAGAAGGCCTCACTAAATTCATCTGATCTCAAAAACTTTAGACCCATTTCCGCCATACCCGTCATCTAAAAAATTGTAGAAAAAATTGTACTTAATCAATTACAAAGATTTCTATCCCAGATTGGTATCGCTGAGCCGTTTCAATCTGGCTTTAGGCCAGCTCACAGCACTGAATCCGCTCTATTAAAGAGCCCATATTATGGGTTTTTGAAAATGCCCTTCCATGTAGTGTGTAACACAGCTCTAAGTGAATTGAAATATCCAGCTAAGGCTTAAATCTGTAAGTGTACAGTGTTTAAAACTATTGATTCATCTATAAAAGGGTCAACTCATAGTGCTTCAAACGAGTCGCCTTGATAACGAGTCATTAGGTGTTTCGCGATGACGCAGCCACGAAACACAAGCCTCGCCAGTAGTTACGCGCGCAAACCAGGGAGATTTGAAACCTACGGCCCCGCCCACTAACACAGAAAAAACACTAGACACACACACACAGACGCCGCCGGTCGAATGAAGTCACGCTGTGCTCAGATGGATAATATTGACAGTCTCTACCCAAAGATGAGTTGTTAACCTGGTACAGTACACGCGGTTACTCTTTATATTCTCTTATCACATGTAAGCCACGTTAAAAACGCGACGCGTGCCGCTTTGTTTACGGATTTAACGTTAAAGGCTTTTGTGAGCTCGCGTTCCACTGCCGTTTGTCGTTGCTATGGCGATCGATCGTAAGCTAGGAGACAGGAGACTTGTGTCACTTTCCCTAGTTCTTCTGAGGAGCGTTGTGTGTGTGTGTGTGAGAGAGAGAGAGAGAGAGAGAGAGACTCGCGTCGCAATCCCTAGTTCTTCTGAGGAGCGTTGTGTGTGTGTGTGTGTGCGTGTGTGAGAGAGAGAGAGAGAGAGAGAGACTCGCGTCGCTTTCCCTAGTTCTTCTGAGGAGCGTTGTGTGTGTGTGTGTGTGTGTGTGTGTGTGAGAGAGAGAGAGAGAGACTCGCGTCGCTTTCCCTAGTTTTTCTGAGGAGCGTTGTGTGTGTGTGTATGTGTGTGTGAGAGAGAGAGAGAGAGAGAGAGAGAGAGACTCGCGTCGATCTCCCCAGTTCTTCTGAGGAGGGTTGTGTGTGTGTGTGTGAAAAAAGCCTTACACTATGAAGCGCGTGTGCACTGTGACTACTTTTATATAGTTGATTAGCAGCTGGGCATTTCACTCTGTCTCTGCTGAAGCCTGTCACTGTCGACCAATCGCAGCAGGCTGTCATCGGTCCAATCAGCGCAGATTAGCTTCGCGCTGAGGAGGGGGTTGGGAACAAATGAATCGCTGAACGATTCATATGGGAGTCGTTGGGATAATTAGGTAAAAATAAATGCAGGTTATAAGACCATC